>NW_010548636.1:23974-28262 GCF_000687285.1 Phaethon lepturus
GATACATGTTTTAAGCTGGAATTTAGGTGGACAATGTGCATCACAAATGCAGCAAAAAACCAAAACCACTTAAGGATTAATGGACAGCAGGCTGCAGCTCCACTGTACGTTGCAAGACAGCTGAATGAATATTTACGAATTTATACCAAGCCCTTTACCTACCTTTGGTGACATAGAGATAGAAGAAGTCACAGTAGAAGATGGTTTGTACCACCCCGGAAACGACAGCGATTTGGTCATAGAAATTCTCCGTGTAGTAGCGCCAGACCCAGTTGGCAATGTAGAGAGCGCGGTAGAGGCCCAGGAAGAAAAGGTAGTGTGTCGTGATGGTCTCTGCTTCCCCCGTCTTGCTGATCATGAATAGCTGAGGAAGGATAGCCACGGACTCCAGGTAGATGGAGAAGGTCCAGAGTATCTGAGAGATGCAAAATGAAGGCAGAGGAGAGTCTTGGTGCCAGTTAATACGCGTTAAGAGCCAAAGCTTTCATTTGGCAGAGCACCAATGTGCGAGTGGGATGAGCAGTGCTGCTGGAGTTGGGGAAAATGAGCCCGCTGTGCTGGGACTGAGTGGAGGCAGCGCTGAGCTGCTCTATAGATGGTGCGGTCTTCAAGGCCCGCCAGCCTTGCCTTTCCCGCTTTTGCTGTTAAAAATCTCAGCTCTTCACTATGCTGCTTGCCCTGCTGCATGGTGTCAGGCTGCTGTTTCCCCTCCCCGTTCCTGCCTCAGGTTTTCCTTACCTCCAACGGGGTGAAGCTGTGGTTCTCCAGAAACGACAGGCCTATGACAGGGACCAGCAGGAACTCGAGGCGAAAGGAGTCATTCTCGCTGTCAAACGTTTTCCGGAATTTCACGTAGATCATGTACACGGTGATGTAGGCACATATCAAAAAAATTACCTGTGGGAAGGAGGGGAGACCTCAGGGAAGGGAAGGAAGGTAAGACCTAAGACCTTACCTGTGATTACACCTTCCGTGCTTGAAGAGAGGATGGCTTTGCCACATCTTTTAAGCAGGTTCTGGTGGGGCTGTGCCAGGGTGACATAGTGGTGAGTACTTTTTCTGCACTGGCTTGTGGATTGACTTCTACTGGAGATACTCCAGCGGTCAACTAAAGATTGTGATCATGAGGATCACACTTGCTTGAGCCTTCTAGGGCTCTGTGTGAAGAGGCTGGCTTGGTGGCAGCCATCTGTTAATGCCCCTGCTGTGATTCATGATGTCTTGTTCTGGTTTTGGTGGTACTAAATGTGGTGGGCTCAGCTCACTCACTGACTGTTGGTGAGGGTTTTTCGGGGTCAGCGGAGAGCTGGTGACGCCAAAAGAAGCATCTTTATCCACCCTTCCTGTGTGTAACCCCCTGTAGCACTGGTGACAGATGAAGAAGGTGGAATTGCTTCTTCCCTCTGGCTGAAAACCTTACTGTATGAGGGTACCCTCGCTTCCCTGAGAAACCATGGTGACCTGAGGGGAACCTCTGCTTCCACACTGCCCTCTCCTTACCTTCATCACAGTGTTATAGACAGAGATGAAGATGGTGAACAGGTCCAGATAGCGGGTTGTGAAGACGAGGGCGAAAAGAATCTGACTCTTCCCAGAGATACCTGCATGGCAGTGAGAAGAAAGGAAGGTAAGGCAGATGAGAGGAAGGACCCTTAGGATGGTGGTTTCCCCTTACACCTTCTTTGCTTTGTGAGCCTGGTCTGGTGTCTAGGTCTGGTGGTGGCTCTAGACCTAGCCCAGGACTGGCTGGAGTCTCCCAAGTAACAGGGCAGACTCCTGCTGACATCCCTGAGCCCTGCCTTGGGTCGTAGGGACCAGCGCTCAGTGGTCACGTTTACTGCTTTGGCCAGTTCAGTCCTTATTGTCATCAAAATGCCTTTCCCTTCCCTCCCTCACCCCCTTCGCCTGCCCATGTTGCCAGGGGGTTGTGTGATGTGAACCTGCCACGCCAGGGAAGAGCTGCGGGATCAGGGACCGGCCCGGGGATGCTGATGGAGCTTAGTCACTGCTGGTGGGAAAAGGCAGACCAACCCGCCCGTTTCTCTACCTGTGATAACGGCCGCGGTGCTGCAGCCCAGCCCCACAGTCTCTTGTGGAGGAAACTGTGAACTCTGCACAAAACCCTCCTGCCAGAAACTGCTGCCCTGATTTCCTCACGCAGGGACGGGGCAGCCTCTGGTACCTGCCCACCTGCTGGCAGGACCTCCGACCTAAAGCATCTTTCTCTCGAGGTCATCGGTTTTGGTGCCACCACAACCTTTCACACTCGTCTTCCATCTCCTGGGATCCAGCTTTGCTGCCCTCCCCTCCGCTTCGCCACCTTGACACCAACACCTGCCCGAGGCCGTGCGCCTTGCCACATCACATCCTCCCAAGGCAGCCCTCTCTGCCTCGCAGGGAGACCTCCCAGAGGAGGATGACTTCCCTCAAAAGAGCTCACCGGCGAGGGCCGCCAGCTTATGTGGGCTATTGCTAGCCTTTTCGGCCACCATTCCACTCGCACCCCTCGCTGAGCTGCCCTCCGAGAAGGTCCCCCCTCCTTCCCTGGGGCATGGGAGCACTCACCGGCGCAGGACTTGGACTTCTGGATCTTCATCAGGAGAATGATGATGGCCAGCAAGTGGGAGACATCCCCCAGGATGCGGAAGACGTTCATGGTGCTGGGGGGGCTCCTCTGGGGCGAAGGGAGGGGGGTGCTTTCTGCAGGCAGGGAGGGCGAGGGCAGGGAATTTTTCCTTCCCGAGCCTCAACCGAGCACACGCTCTCCTCTGGCTCAACTCTCCTTTCTTTCCCACTATGGAGCCCTCTCCTCTGGTGGAGGAAAGTTCAGGCTCGCCTCTCCCCTGGCTGCAAGCGCCTTTCCCCTGCCACGCGCTCGAGCTGGAAGTCTCCCTTGCTTACTTTTCTCCCAAGATGGATTTTCTCTCTCCCTGCCCAGGGCTTTCCTCTCCTCGCTCCAGGCTGAAAGTTGGGGTTTGTCGCCTGGAAAGCCCCAGGCTGAGCCTGCTGAGCAGCCCCGAAACCAGCGCTGGGTGACGGTGACGTGGCTCCTGGCTGGCCGGGGAGGAGAGGGAGGAGGAGGCGGAGGCGGGAATAACTGCACTATTTTTCCCTTTTTCTTTTTTTTCCCTTCCTCTTTTTTCTTCCCCAACTTGTCTCAAGTTACACGCGGAAGTGTCGTTAAAGGGGAAAAGGCAGAGCGAAGGGGATCCCCATCCTCTGGCCTCGGGGACGCACCCTCTGGCGAGGGCTGCGCTCTCAGGGACGTTCCCTCTGGGTGCGTTAACTTCTGTCCTGCGCCCAGCCAGCGGCCTCCTGCCCTTTGCCCTTCCCGGCCCCGTCCCGCTTCCAGCACCTTCTCCCTGGTGCTCCACCTTGTCTCCTGGAGCAAACAAAGCAGCGGGAAGAGATCTGAGCTGTCGGGCTGCTGCGGCTGCGTGCCACATCCCACCCGACCCTCTCCCTCCCGTGGCAGGTCGTGCAGAGCCGTTCCCCGGCAGCACCCCACCAGCCGCCCCCACCTGCGGGTGTCCCGTCTCTCTGGGTGCGGATCCCAGAGCCCAGCCCCGCTTGGAGGAAAAAAAAAATCATGTTTTTCCTCCCCAAATCCTCCCAAGGGCTGGTTGGAAACAAACATCGCTGAAAGTATTAGCGCTGGATTCCTGCAGGTAGATTACAAAGGATGTAATATGTATGTTGCATGAAGGCAGTGCATAGGTACTGCCATTTTTATAGATTTCACAGAAACGAGCTTAGTAGTGATGGTTATAAAGTTTTAATCTGTTCAGAAGCAGCCCTGGGCGGCCAGCTTGGTTGGGATGCACCTTGTCCTTGCGGCTGTGGTTACACGTGTCCGACGGCAGCGCGAGGGGACCTCCGCATCAGGACCCGGCCATTAGACATTCGTTATCTAATCACTGATATAAAGCTGCCTTAATACAGCCAAATGGATGCTTTTAATTCGTCACCTCGTCCCCAAGCAAATCGCATCTGGCCGTGGGTCTAATTTGGTTACTCGAGGGTTGCGTGACCCCGCGGTCTAATTTGGTTACTCGAGGGTTGCGTGCCCCCGCCTGCTCCTGCCCGGGGGCCAGCCCTCCCTGTCCCCAGCCGCCACCTGCGGCCCTCTCCTCCGCGCCTCCCTCCCTTGGCAGGTCCTTACGGGCTTGCTTGGCGTGAAATCCTTAATGATCAAAGCGTAAAAATATTATTCCCGGTGCTTACGGAGAGGACTAACAAGTCCATTAACATCACCGGATTCCTTTCTGAATACATTTGCATACATTTC
>NW_010548636.1:28549-31808 GCF_000687285.1 Phaethon lepturus
CTCCAGCCATCGGAGCAGTTTCAGCAGGGCTCTGCAAGGCCATGCGGGTGCTGGTGAAAGCCAAGCTCCAGCCCCAGTGGCCCAGCAGGTCCCTGGCATCCCAGGTCCTTTCACAGGTGGGCAGGGAGAGGTTGGAGCCAAGGAGCAGGGATGGGAGGGTTTGGGAGAACAGATTTAGGGTCCTCTGTGCTGACAGATCCCCTTCCAAGTCCCTGGGGCTCAATGTCTGAGACCCCTCATCATCCTCTGGTCCCGCCGCTCCTCTTCTTGGGGGATGCTTCATCCACCCAGGGGATGAAGCCTCCTGCGGAGGGGCAAGGCTGTTGTGGATGGCAAAGGTTTATTCTCTTCATCTTGCGTCTTCCCAAGAAGACCTGATCGGCCCCAGGCCACAGCGTTATCTCTTGCCGTGGCACCAGGAACCGCCATGTGAGGTGACGATCAGAGGGACTTCACCAAAGCAGCCCAGCCAAGCTCACCCAGCTGGGAGATGGTGGTGGGGCCGGGGTGTCCCCGTGGGACATCCTCGTGCGGCAGTGGGAGGGCGGTGGGAAGGCTGCCGGGAGGGCGAGGGGCACCCGGACACTTAGAGAAGGAAAAACTGGCACATGAAGTGGGAGCAAGTAAAAATAGACCTTCCCTCCTTGCCACAACACGAAGCGCCTTGCACCGGGTGTCTCCCTGCCTCCCGAAATAATGCCGGGTGCTGCCACCGCCCCACATGGTGATGCTCTCTCCATGCCTCCCGTTTCCATGGTGACCGCAAGGAATGTCGCCAGGGTGACAGGGAGGCGAACGCCTGGGATTTGGCATTAAAAACAGGAATTTGGGGTTGTTGAGGATTTTTTCTTCCCCCTCCCCCTTTAGTTCTATTTTTGGGTTTCCCTCTCTGCTTTCACTGGTCTGGGAGGCTCCTTCTCCTGCAGAGCCCCTGGTCCAGGCGGCAGCAGCTCCGTTGAGGGCCCGTCCCCACCTCTGCCGGTCCTGCGAGGCGACGATGGCGTGAGAAGAGGGGCAGAGGGGGTTTCCTTCTCGCTGGAGCATTTGTGTCCCGCCACCAGGAAAGCTTCTGTGCTTTTGCTCCCAGGGGTTCTCAGCCAGGACTCCCCCTCCATTTCTGCTGCAGGCTGTGGCTCAGGCCACACTCAGACCCCCCAGGAGGGTGGGCAGCCCCCAGGATTCATCCCAGAGCGGGCCCAGAGAGGGAAGCGATTCAGCATCCCTGGAGGGGCAGGGGGACGTGGGGCAGGGTGAGCCCCACGGGCCACCTCCGTCTCAGGCCACCTCTGGCCCCGTGACCTGGGCAGTTCTGGAGCACTGGGGACAGAGATGGGACAGTCAGAGGAGGATGGCAGAGGGAACCTGGCAGGTGCTAAGGAGCCCAAAACTGTGTTGTCTGGTTTAAACACTCAAAGTCAGACCTGCCCTGGGCAGAGAGGGCTCGAGGGCTTGTGCCGGCTTAGCTGGTGTCTCAGAAAAGCGGGACTGCAGGTGCCCAAGCGGCGGCTGCTGGCACGGTCGTTATGCTTGTCTTCATCCCCAGGGAGCGGTCAGGCAGTGCTTGCTCACCTCCCCAGGAGCTCCTGCTCCCCCTCCATCCACCCCTCCATCCCTCTCCATCCATCCCTCCGCCCTTCCATCTCTCTCCATCCCCCCATCCATTCCACCATCCATCCCTCCATCCCTCTTTTCCTCCTTTCCTCCATCCCTCTATCCATCCCTCCACCCTTCCATCCCTCTGTCTCTCCATCCCTCTGCCTCCCCCATCCCCACAGCAGCATCGGGAAAGGTTGGCGGAATGGGGCTATTTTTGGGACCGTCTCCCTGGCAACGGCTGCCACCACCGTCTGTGGTGGCTTTTCCATAGGTGCTAAAATATTCCACGCTTCTTATTAAAGACGGTGCCGATGGAGACGGGCAGGGGTGGCGAGTGTGAGCCACCCCGCCGCCGGGGAGCGGCACCCCAGGGCCACAAGGACAATGAGGGGCTGGTGGCATCCTTGATGCAACGTTCCCCACATCCCTCCTGACGGCACTGGCTGTGCCAGCCGCCTCTTGACCTCTTGCCACGCGCAAGGTGCAGCGATTCTTCCTCCCGCTGCCCAGGCGGAGGGAATCGCGGCAAGGTCTCGGGGGGAGCTGGCAGAGAGGGTCAACCCCAACCCAAAGGCGAGGCGGCTGCAGGGGTACATGGGTGCCTAGCGGCTTCACCCGCCCGGGGAAGGAGCAAGATGTCTCAGCAGCTTCTTCATGCATTTACCGCCCGGAGAGGAGAGGCCTGTCGTGGTGCCGGAGGGCAGCTACGCTTTGCCACGGGGCGCCTGCGCAGATCCCAGGCGGTGGCTCTTGGGATGCAGCCCCACAGGCCCTGGGGACGGGGCTTTTGGGAAAGTAAGTCCCTCCCTGAACCTGGACAAGGTCCCGGTAGGGATGGCTGCAGAGGGTACGGAGGGAGCAGGCTGGCCCTGCTCCATCCGGGTGCCACGGCTCCCCGGGATGCCGGTTCGAGTGTCGGGGAGCAGCTGCGGTTGGGCTGGGGCGAGCTGGCTGGTGCAGGAGGCTGCCACGCTCCCCATTTCCAGCTGCTCGTCTGGATGGAGAGCAGTTCAAAATACCCCCTGCTCCCCCCCTTGGGGTGGCTTTGCCGGGTGAGCGCGGGCTGCGCTCGCCGTGGCGGTGCTCGCTGATGCTGGCGGGAGATGGCGGTCCCCGCAGCGTGCTGTGTGAGGGGGCATCCCGTGAGCCAGCGGTTGTGGGGATGATTTTGGGAAGGAGGGTCACGATCGCTGCAGGATCAGGACCCAGAGGACACTAAGAAAGTGTTTTTTTGATGTTCTTTTGACTTTGCAGCACAGGTCTTAACACTGGGGATGGCAGATGAGACACCGAGATGGAAACTGTGCCCACGGACCCCACCACCCTGGGAGCCTGTGCCTACACCTGCGGGGTCAGGGCCCTCTTCAGCTGCCGGCTTTGCTGCCATAGGGTCCCCCGACTCCTTGCCCTGCCACCAAGAAATGACCTCTTCAAAGCCACTGAGATGCTGCCGGCTGTGGAGACCTAGGGAAGGTTTCCGTGATGGGCTTCCCGGCGGGGTAACCGTGCAGCATCCCAGAGCCCCCAGGGCCAGTCCCTCCTTGCCCACGCTCCCATCCCCGGCATCGCCCATCCTGGCAGGACAGCCCCAGCACTGCAGGGTGGGGAGGCCGGGCTGTGGATGTGGGGAGGTGACGCCCCATGGCAAACACCCTGCACGAGC
>NW_010548636.1:31972-35104 GCF_000687285.1 Phaethon lepturus
CGGATGGTCGCGCTCTCGTCCCCCCCATGGCGGCTCCGCAGCAGCGGTGCCTCCGCCGCTCTGAGCTCACACACGAGGATGGGCTAAAGTAGCGGAAAGCTGTTGGATCCTACCACAGAGTTACTGACTTCTCAGCTACCGACTGCATAGCAATCAGCGAGGGGGAGAGGCAGCCCCGGGAAAGTAGCGGAGCGCACAGGCGGAGCGCAAAGGGAGGAAGAGTGGAAGGGAGAGGGGGGATTTGGGGACTAGAGCAGGGGGAAAGCGAGGGGCATGGGCGAATAATGCCAGGGAAGGAGGGAGCCGGGCAGGAGGGGGAGACCTGAACCCGTCGCCGAGCCGCGAAGGCACATCAGTGCTCCGTGGGATGGACGCTCCTGGGAGCGAAAAATGCTGAGGAGAGGCAGAGGCAGGAGGAGAGCGCTGGCGTGGGCAGGGCAGAGTTAGGAGAGGAGCAGGTCACAGCGGAGAAGTAGCTCCTCGGTGGGGAAAAAAAAAACAAACCCAAGCCAGAGGCGAGCGAGGGCTGCAGAGAGAACTCCCCGATTCCTCTGGTCCAGCTGAGATGCTTCATGGTGAGATGGAGAAACCGGCCGCTTTTCCCGTCCTCTGATGTTGGCTCGGCACGGCTGGAGCAGGCGGCAGCCCTCGGCAGGACCCGGGTAAGAGGCGGTGCCGGGGCGCGATGCTCCCCTCACCGGCATCAGACTGGGAAGGGTTTTTTTTTTCCCTTAGGAAAATAATGTATTGTTTCATCTGTGTTCGCTCTGAGGAACAGCTATAAATATAACTTAGGGAGAGATGCGTGGCTTCATGTGAGAGTGCCAGTGAATAATAAAGTTGCCTGTGTGCATAGTGTATGCACATACGGAGACCGGGGTGGCCACAGGCCGAGGGGCAAGAGCGGGCACCTGCCTGTAAACCTCCCCAACTTCCCTCCCCTCCCCTTGCCACCCTGACTTTGGCTGTTTTTTGCAGGTAACTTTATTTTTTCAGCTCCCTGTGATTCCTTAGCACCTTCTTGCCCAGGGCTGGGTCTTGCTCGCCTTTTCCTTCTGCTGCAGCATGTGGGCAATGGTCCCGGCCGGTTCCTGGAGAAGAACTGAGCTGCAGACCCGTTCTCCCAGCGCTCGGGTATGACCAGGGCTGATGCAGCCACATTGTCTCCCCCGCTGCCCATGGAGCTTTTCAGACTCCAGACCTGCCACCCCTCTCCCTTGCCTTCCAGCTCTTCTAGTCCCAGTGTGGCTGATCCTGCTGCTGGTGGTCCAACATCCTCCAGATAGGCACGGTGCAAAGGGTCTTCCGGATACTGGGTTTGGGTGAAGGAGCTCAGGATGAAGCCATGAGCAAAATGCCAGAGAAACTCTGCCTTTGCTCCCTGTTGGCAAGGCCGGCGTCCCTGTCGGGGCAGGAGCCAGCAGGCAAGTTTGCATGGTGCAGGCAGGTCACCTCGGACATCTTGGCTCCACCTTCAGCCCCTGATGCCCTCCCTCCTGTGCAAATTGCCTGGAGACAACCAAACCCCTCTTCCAACAGCCTGGAGTCTCCCGTCCCCACTGCCCAGCCCCAGCTTCATCCACGGCAAAGCGAACGGTGGCTCCGAGGCCTCTCCCTTTTTCCCTTCTTCCTTTCTTCCCTTCTTCCCCTTGACCCTGACGGGGGGTGTGCTGGTGTGCTGGGAAGGGCAGATGGTGACAGCTCATATGGGGGATGCGTGGCAGAGGCGACATGGCTCCAAGACCGTCCTCAACCCCCGCTCCATGCCCTCCTCGGCTTCCCGGGAGGAGGCATCGGCAGGAGGTGGGAGGTGTGGAGAGCGACCCAGGGCTTGGAGTCACCCAGAGCCCAGAGAGGCATGGGGGGTGCGTGGGGAGCATGTCTCCCCAAAGACATGGGGACGTGTCCCCTCTCCATTTGCCATGGGAAGTGGTGCCCACAGATGCCTGAGTCACCCTGGCATGTGGCTACCCCTGTTTGTAGCCGCTGACCATTATCATAAGTGCAGGGGGAACACGTGCCTTAGGAAGGAAACGTGAGCCTGGGGGGGACAGCAGGTGGTGGGGAAGAGGAGGGATGGTGAGGATGGCCATGGACAGGACGAGCTGGAGAGGGCTGATCCGGAGAGAAGTAGGGCTCCTTCTCCTCCACCTTTCTCCTCTTCCATCTCTCCACCTCCTTGGGTGCCAAGGCCGAGCGCTGTGACGTGTGGTGCTGGCAGGGGTCTGGCAGTGGTCCTTGCCCCTCACAGCCCCCCGCCATGGGTTGCAAGGAAAGCCGGGAAGCAAGGAGGTGGACAGGGAAGGAGGGAGTTAGCTGGCAGGACGGGTCCCCACTGTCCCCTCCGGCTGCTTGGCCACTCCGAGCTTGTCTGCTGGCCACCACCCCAGTTCCTGGGGTGGTATCACTGGTGGGAGGGTGCCAGCAAGGGGGAGGAAGACATGGTGATGGATACCTGCACCCGCCGCGCGCTGACATCAGTGCAGACGCAGAGTGGAGCGGTTAATGACAGTCTGCCCTCAGCAAGTTCCCGCTGTCCTGTCTCATTATCGAGCTGGGTTGGCTTAACCCGACAGCGTGGCCGGGGATCAATAGATGGATTCTCGTGTCTTAGTGATCGAACCCTCGCTCACACGCCCGCGGCTCCCCAGCCTCCCGCTGGCGCTCGTTTTTCTGTGAATGGTGAGGACTGAGGGAAGCGCCTGCGCTTGCCTCGCAGCGCTGCGAAACCGCGTCGGGATAAATTCGCGTTCCTCGACAGCACTGCTCCTGTGCCCCTTGCCAGGGCGGAGGGGCCTCACGTGGAGCCCCTGGGGCACTGGCACTGGTTTTCCTCCCCAGACAAGGTGGCTTTACTAGGGATGGTTGGCCTTGAAGGCCCTCCTCGGGAGAGGTGCTGATCCTCTGGCAGTGCGGGGCTCGGGACGGGCACGGGCCGCCTTTGAGCTGGTTCTCCCCCTCAGACCTCTCGGGCTTGTTCTCCAGCAGTGAAGGTGGTGCCAGGGCCCGGGCAGACAAGGGATGGGAGCCGGCTGCAGAGCGACCCTTCCCCGGCTGCCCCAGTGACCCGTGCCCCTCCATGTCCTCTCGGGAGCCTGGTGGCAGGCAGCTTGCCTGCAGGGGCAGTGTCGG
>NW_010548636.1:35288-35513 GCF_000687285.1 Phaethon lepturus
GCCCCGCCCCCTTGGGCGCGGCCGGCCCCCCCCCCTGCCACTGTGGTGGCGGGCCTGCCCCTCGCAATCTGGGCGGCTGTTTTATTTCTATGGCAACATTTCTCCCGAAACACTTCAGAGGGAGTCTGGTGCTGTGTGAAAATGAGGGAGGCATCGTCCCCCACTCCGTCCCCTGCGAAAGGCTTGGAGAAAAGACCCCGACACCTCTCCTGCCTCCCTCCTCAC
>NW_010548637.1:0-35761 GCF_000687285.1 Phaethon lepturus
CTGGGTGAGGGCAGGGGCGCGGGCAGCCACGGGCCACGGGCAGCCCCTCACCCTGGGGCACAAGCCCGTGGCCCCTGAGCAAGCAGCGTGGGGCTGGGCTGATCGCAACCGGGGCAGCCGTGGGTCAGGAGCACCGGGCAAGGCCATTGCGGTGGGGCAGGTCTGAGGCCGGGCCGGGCCGGAAAGAGGGCAGGGGCATGGGCAGGGGTAGCAAGGAACCTGGCCAGACATAAGGGTGGCTGAAACGCAGCTCAGGCAAGGTCCCAGGCAAGACCAGCCCTAAAAGCAGCTCTTAGAGGAAAGGGGGAGAAGGCTTCTCACAGCTTTCCTCCAAATCTGATCCCAGGCTACACAGCTCCACCATTTCAGACTTGGGCTGCACACTGGGAGCTAACTCCTCAGAGGGGGAAGGACCTGCAGAGCCTGTCGGTGCACTCAGGATTCTGACAGACATCTGCTACAAGGAGGAATCAAAACCGATGAGATTTTCCGTGAAGACTGGTGAGGTGAGAGAAGTGGGGTGGGGCGGGAAGCAAGAGAAAGAAACATGCAGAAGAGATGTCAGGTTTGATCTGAAGCTATGGGAACAGACGCTATAGAAAGAGTGAGAAATGGAAAAGCTAACCAGAAATGTCAGCGACATCAGCAGAACGGTGAGAGGAAGGCCACCACGGAGGCAAGGACAAACACGGGGGGGCAGGTTTGGTAAAACTGGGTGAACAACGGGAGAGACTCAATGGCAGCTGGATGTAGCTCAGTGGACTGAGCCAACAGGGCGGTCAAGGCTAAAGCAAGGCGCCAGAAGGATTACAGGCAGCACCACTGAGCGTCCCACAGTTTATTTTCTTTTGCCTCCTGTTTTCAGGTGATCGTGGTGGTGATTTTTTCTACCTGTAAAATGCCCTTGCCATCCCCAGAGCGTAGCACGTGTCAGAAGGGAGAGGCCGAAGTCACGGACGGTGCTGGCGTGCCTGCTCTGCCCCTCGCCCGCCGCGGCCAGCAGCCCTGCAGAGGTGTGTCCTCGGCACCCCGCCAACTGCAGAAACCAGAGAACAGCCTGGTCCCCGTTCAGCAAGATCTTATGGCCACAGGTACTAACCTGGTGCCCTGAAAAAGCGTTTCAGCTGCCAAACCACGAAGATACCAACTTACATTGCCTCCAGCAAATTAACACTCATAACAAAGTACACAATACTCAGAAGAGTTTTTCTCCTGCTTACTTCGTAATCTGCACATTTGGATTTTTGTCTGTTTTCTACTCAGTCTGCAAATACTCAGAGAGGGCATATTGCATAGCTACTTTTCAGAGTGGACTGCTGTCCTTCCCGTTGCACCGACGGAGGAAACAAGGGTGCCTTCTCCCTCAGCGACCCACTGAACGCTAGAAGAAATACATTATTTGCTTGCTTGACTTTAGTCCATTCCCTGGTAGCTCTGCATGTAACACTAAACTTTTGAATGAAGAAATGTCAGTGTGTTCCCTGGTACGCAGCATGGGATAGCATTTGGCTGCATGCAAATCACAGGAAAACTGAGGTGGGAGGCCAGTATTTAATTTTCATCTTTGTGTCAAACACACTTGCCAGTCAGTACCACCCAGTGTTTTCAAATGCAGGTCAACTTAGATCAGTAGCTTGCCAGTAAAGAAGCAAAAGTGACATTAAACAAACAGACATCCTCCTACTTCCCTGCCACCAACAGTCTGCATTGTCAGTGATAATCATCCTCTGCTACTCACCACCGGCACACAGCCCTCTCTCCTCTTTGCCAAAGCATAGCTATTGACTTTGTCATCTCCATTTGTTCACAGTTCTCTGAATCAACAGATGCTCCACTTGTACAACACACACCATTAGTCCTATCTGACCAGAGAGAAAATAAACATACAAATTGCAAAAGCAGTTCTTTTTAGCATGTGAACAACTGTGTTCCTCCAAATAAAAAACAAATCAAACATTCAGGTTCTCCCAGGAAGGATCTTCATCTGCAGTAATATCCATTCCCAGGTCCAAGAGCAATCATGTTTTTAATCCTCCGCTCTCTCCTTAGAAATGCTCTGTGAGAAATTACTAACTGCAAGTGCACAGATAATATAAGATGAGCAGTGCTAAATATGCATCATAGATTGCAGGGAGAAGAGCCCAGAAATTAATGGAAGTAGAAAACTCTGAGCTGTCAGTGAGAATTTAGTGGGAATTCAATTAAATCTGTAAATTTTACCACTTTGGGGGAAAACCCAAAACAAAGCCAAACCAGGATTGTCAGTCCCTTCAAATTTGAAATAAGAAGCTCTCTTTCCTCTAACTCTTCTTTTCTAACCTAGACCAATGCAATCATTTTACACAGCTTTGAGGAGTACTCCCTCCTCCCCAAACTGTAATCTGCATAAACTTTTTTGGTTTTCATATGATCTTTTTTTCAGCAAAAGGCAGATTTCACCAACATGTAGAGAACAGGATATTTCCATTGAGTGAACCTGGAGCCCGAATGAACAGACTAATGACTAAAAATGTCTCTGAACAGAAAAAGGAATAGCAGTCAGCACTTCATCAGAAATGCAACATATAACACACTACAAAACATGAAGGGTTGCAACCAGTACACGGGTATGCAAGCTGTTTTGCTTGTTTTAAAAGAAAGAAAAATAATGTTACTAAAACCAAATTTCTAACTGGGACAAAAAAGAGTTGTCTTTGAGGAAGTAGAGGCTCAATTTCAAGTCCTGAAGTGAAATGTAGCCATGTAAGGGATATACTGCAGGAATATTGTCTTGGAATGAGTAAATACTAAGTATGTAAATAACAAATGAAGGAAACCTTTGAATGGGTGTCATCTATTTCTGAAAGAAAAATATGTTTTGGTCAAATGACTACTGTTGCACAGTTTAGCTGATTTTAGTAGTAGAAATCAAAACCAAAAAAACCGAACAGAAGAAAAAAATCTAAATGAGATAATAGTACCATACGTACATCTTAGGTACAAAGATGTAAATGTTCAATGACTTTTTTTAATACACAAAAATTAAGCTAACAATTTCACAGATATATACAACAAAACATAAAACCACCCTAAGCAATTTAATGTAGATTAAGTATTTCTAGTCATTGGCTAATTCTTTTTTCTGCCATAATTATTTCTCAAGACCAAACTTTTTTTTAGGCGGATGACAGGATGGCTGAAGGACTTCTCCTACGGCTTACAAGCAGGCTGCCCAGGGAG
This sequence comes from Phaethon lepturus, assembly GCF_000687285.1. Taxonomy (NCBI): domain Eukaryota; kingdom Metazoa; phylum Chordata; class Aves; order Phaethontiformes; family Phaethontidae; genus Phaethon; species Phaethon lepturus. The sequence goes on from NW_010548637.1 coordinate 3,220, forward strand.
GTGGTGGAGTCACCAGCACTGGAGGTGTTCAAAAAATGTGTGGATGTGGCGCTTTGGGACATGGTTTAGGGGGCATGGTGGCGTTGGGTTAACTGTTGGACTTGATGATCTTGAAGGGCCTTTCCAACCTTAGGGATTCTGTGATTCTGTGATTTGTATGTTTTCAGTAAAAACTATGTGCACAGTATATTTTGTACAAGAGGGCAGGAGGGAGTTGGGTCGGCTGCCTGTGCTGCCCTGGCACGTGGAGTCTGGGGCTGAAAACCTTCAGAGGGAGCGAGAGAGTGCGACTTCTCTGTAGGCTTTGCTCCCCAAGGTGGGCAAGCCCACAGGTCCTCTGCCTTCCCAGGGCAGCCTCTCTCCCAGGATGTCACCCACCCAGAAGCAGCCTGCCATGCAGTGTGGGGTCAGTTGCTTTGGGGGGGGCAAAGCAAGCTGGGACCCTGTAGCCCAAGGCAAGCAGGAAACCCCTGAGAAGATCAGGGACTTCCCTGTAGTATAAGGAGCAGTAAGGAGCAGATCTGCAGCCAACCCTCAGTAGTTACAAAAACAGGGGCAACTGGAGGGGGCTGCATGTTGTTTGCTCCACTGTACTGGAGGAAAAAGCCAGCTCTTCAAGGGCACAGAGGAAGGGCCTGGTTTTCAAAGCCTTTTATGTTATTGTGTTTTACCTACAGTTTTTACTATTTAATGAGATACTCATTCCGGTTTATTAATTTGTGTCCTAATGAAACCTATCTTGTAAATCCCGTTTGGTGCATTTGAATCGGTCATCAGATAGGAAGAAGATAGACCTCTGTGACCTCAAGTTCTCCAAACACACACAAGCTTGTCACACACATGGGTTACAAAAAAAGTCTCTGACTTCTCAGCCCATCTTTTTGTTACCAAGGAACGCTTCTCAAAATGTAAGTACGCTTGATGGCACGTTTGAAATATAGTCTTATCCAAGAGAAGAGGCATGAAGCTGGTATTAGAGGAAACCAATAAACAGCATCAAGTGCTCTGTGGTGTTGGGCTTGTCAGAAAGATGGCACAGAACAAGACTGCATTTGTCACGACAGGAAGGCCAGAGACCAAAACCGCCAGAGACAAACAGGAGAAAATATGTGGCTTCTGTGAGACTCTCTGTAGTGCTACGAGGTGGCTGGAAAGTACCTACACTGTTTGTTTTAAAAGAATACTTTAAAAACCTGTCTGGACTTACAAGTTATAACATTGCTCTGTGATAGCCTTTGCCCTTTAACCACATCAGGTCACTTTCCTGGGTTTTCCTTTAAGAATTCGGACTCCTATGATTCTTATGAAAAAAAAAAAAAAACCCCAAACCTTGGAGCATCTGTGACTTTTGTGGTTCCCCTCTCGCTGGCCATTTCAGTCTGTGCACAGAGCTACACATTTACTTCACATGTGACTCCAGTCACATTCTCCATGTCCCTCCTGGCTTCCCTTCAGCCATGGCATCAAGCTTCTCCTCTTGGACACCTACCAACCCTGAGCTGGGAGCAGTGTCGGCACAGGAAACTAAGGGGTATGGCTTGTGAGCAGACCTGTGGCAAGCACAGACAGCAGCAGGCACCCAAGCCTCGGGCTTTATCGGAAGCTGCTGCTAGGAGAAAGGGCTTCAGCTCCACGTCACCCAGTTGGATGAGGAAAAGAGATGAATTGCCCTGGGTGCTGATGTCCGGAAGTTTCACTGCAATTCTCCTGAGCTTATGAAAAAAAGAAAAAAGGGAAGGGAAGGGAAGGGAAGGGAAGGGAAGGGAAGGGAAGGGAAATACAGATAGATATCTTAATGACAGGGCAGGGCAGGGCAGGGCAGGGAAGGGAAGGGGACTACTAAGTAGCATTTCAGTACATATCTGCAGCAGTCCACAAGCAGAACAAGACCTGTCCTGGACTGCTTCAGCATTCAAAATCACCACTGACAGCAATGGAGGCTCTTCCCAGTGTGTCCATCACAATGGAGATGCAAGAATCAACAAGTGTAAGTCACCAGGAAGGATCAAGGGAGTTAGTGCTACAATTTTTCTTCAACATTCACCTCTAAGAGATGAAAAATGCTAACAGAAAAGTAAGAAAAGCCTGTGAAAATGACCACACCTTGGTTTTGTCACTTACTAAAGTCATTCGTATTCTTAAATTCTCATTTTTACTGAAACAAAGACCTAGATCCAAGGCCCTTAATGAGGTCCCTAAATCCTCAGTCTCTGCTGCTTTTCTTTCTACATTTGAAAAGGAAGAGATTTTTACCTTTTCAAAGGGTTATTTTTAAAAATCAACTCCTTGTTTTTCACCACAGGGGCAGTTTTGAAGGTTCACTATCTAATTCCATGTGATCAAAACCAGTCCACCTCCAAATCACAAAGGATGTCTCTTTATCAGAAATAGAAATAAATGTATTATCACTGGGCAAGAAAGTAAATAAATTGCATTAACAGTGCTAAGGCACATTTATGAAATACTGGAACTGAGGCTCTAATTCCTGTATGCAGATAGATTCACAGGGGAATTTACAGAGTAATACTATTCATTAATAATTATTGGTATAATTCCATTATTAAGATGATCAAGGAAGCTTTAAAACACTCATTTGAAAGAAGTAACAATCATCTGGGCCCTGATCCAGCAAAGCACTTAAAAATGTTCATTTTCATCATGAAAATAACCAACTGGATTTGAACAGGACTGACACGCTTAGGTTAAGATAATTGTGGCTTTGTTAAGCCTATAATGGGAAAATCAAGTAGAAGCGTTGTAAAAGTAATCCATGAAATCCTGCCAGAACTTTGCTTCAATATTACATCATTATCGTATGTTCTCCAAGGGGCTACTTTCTTCTGGGACACTACCAATTAAAACAAAGAACTTTTATAGGAACTAATTTGGGGGGAAAAAATCTATTGCAGCCCCAAGCACACTTAAAACCAGTATTACAACAAATAGCTAGGTGGTCACAAAATCTATACCTGGCATGTATGGCCAAGATTGAAGTGTCTGATCTGAATCCAAACCCTTAACCAGGTCTTCCACATCTGATTTTGAAACATGTTTTCTTCTTTACTCACATTCTTCAATAAGTAGTTGCTCAAGCTCCTTCAGAGACAAAGACGTGGGCTAGGTATCTGGGCGTTCGGTTGCAATTTGTAGAAGAAAAGGAAGAAACACAGGACCACATTTTATTAAACATCTTGGCAACATCTGCCTGCGGAGGGGGTAGATGCTGATCACAGTAGTTACGGACAAACAAACTGCCAAGCCTCTGTAACCTTTCTGGAAGGGATCCTGCCTCCATCTGGCTCCAGTCCCTTTTATCTCAGCCGATGCAGAGAGGCTGCCTCTAAGGCTGTGAGCTTGTCACAGCTTGTCAAGACTCAAAAGCTATCTACCCACCTGCTTAAAAGAAGCAGTGCACCTCTCCAGAGTCCCCTATGAAAATTTTTTCTCTTTTGACCACAGACTTTCTTCAGCACACTAAAAATTTAAAAAAAACAATCACTGTATTCAGCCTAAAATGTAGATAAGACTTTCTGGAAGCATGTATCTTCCTTTTTTTTACACCTACCATGAAAACAGTAGTGGTCAAGGAAAAGTGTCTTTGAATATAATTTAAATTGGATTTAGCTGCAGCAGCATGAATTCTGAAGAACCCAAATAAACTCATCTTCAGCAGTTTTTGAGAACAACATGAATCATTTGCTGTCTTTTCATTCTACAACATCTGATCATGATCTCCTTTTACTTTTTTTTTTTTGCTCATATTTCAGACCAATATTATTCTCTATATATATATTTAAGGTACTTCATTTTAGGTATAGAGTCCAAGAAAATTGACACCAGTATCTGATAATAAAACCTCTGCCTACACCTCTTGGCTATCACTTGCCCTATGTTAGACAGACATTTCTCCTTCTAAATGAATTCAGCACAATGAGGAATGAAACATAAGATGAGGAGTTTCACATAAAATCACATTTCAAATGCTCTTTCCACATTCCAGACACTTTTATATAGTAACCTACCAAATCCTCAGTGTGCATTCCTACCTCTCTTCTCCTCTCCCTGAGCAGCCAGCGAACACTAGGTTCTAATGCAGTGCACACAGCATTCAGAGACACATCTATTTCCCATCTCTCCATACACTGCCCATTTATATAACACACGTTTTTAATAAGCCTTCACAACTACCTTTATGCTTAGATTATCAGTGTTCCTAAAGTACTGTCTGTGGGTTCCAACATTACATAATTACAACCTTTAATCTCAAATCATACCACCTCCCTCTGCCTACATGGAGCGTGCAAAACCACCAGAACAAAAGGACATAATATTCAGGAGTCAGAAACTAGGAAAAGATGTAAAGGCCATTTTATCATTTACATGTTGCATGACGTTTCAACTCTATAAAATATAGCTCAGCACCAGAAAATACGACTGCAAATATCATTACCTGTATTAAAACAAATTATATTTGAATTACTGAAAAGGCAGTGCACTGCTGGTGGAATGTAAATGGATTGCCTGACTCATTCAGGCTGAAGGTTAATCCTATAGGTTTGAGAATCCAAATGGGATAAAAAGCAAAAAATCCCCAGAACACCACTGAAGAACATTTCATTAATTATATGCACTTCTACATAGCTCTCAAATTTGAGACAAACACTTTACAAAGAAAAAGAGGGTGACGGTCTAGATTATAAAGTTTATCTATACGCCATGCGATGCCGGATTGTGCGGCGGTACTCAGCTAGCTCTGGAAGCAGCAGCAGCAGCAGAGCTGTGCCCAGCCTGCTGGGAGAGGGCAGCGTCTGGTGTGGCTGCTGCGTCGCAGTTACACGTCACGGTCCTTCCTGCGTCTGCACCGATGGCACAAACATATATCGGACATCTCGAACATGCCGTGGCATTGCATTAGGGGGGCTCATACAATAAAAGTGGTAAAGGACAGAGCAGCAGAGCAAGAACTGAGGATGAAATGGATGCTATGACAGACAAGCATTGCAGCAATCAGATCACACGTAGGATTTGCCATATTTTATGACTATGCTGACATCATACACCACACTCCAGCTATGTCCTGATTTGAGATGAGACCCATACGACAACTCCTCTTTACCACCTCTTCTTCTCCTCCTCTTGAGGTGCACCAGTTTCCCTTCAAATGAAGGCTGGAAAGAAGCTGTGTTTTGTTAGATCCTCTAACAGAAGAGACTAGCAGATGAGGGCTGTTGGAGTGTGCACACACCCAAGATCAGGGTGTAGCACTGACGGCACATGTACTGCGGGCATCCAGAGCTGACCTTCATCTACTCCAGTATGGTAATCAAGAGCAGCAAGGAGGAGGCTAAAGAGAAAAATGTTTGGTTTTCCTTAATGAGCACCTTTGTCCTCAACCTTTTTAAGCTTATGCCCTTAAACACAAAGAAATGTATCCCTCTTACCTCTTCTCAGGGAATAATCATTGACTGTTCTTTAGAATTTTATTAAGCTCTGTAGGTATAATATACTGTGGTGATAACTTCAATAAATAATTTATTAAGTAAAATACATTTCCTTTTATTAACTTTAAATTACTTCTTTAATAATTCTATTATTGTGTTACTTCTTTTTTAGTATTATTTGAAAGAGTAAGTGGAACTTTATACACATATGGTCAACTTCTGTTGATCACATTGTAGTTCTCCAGTTATACCTTCCTTGAAGTATTTCATCTGCAAAATTAACTGTCCTAATCAACTAATTTGTAAAATAATTAGCCTGTGCATCAAAACATTGCTTTAAAATGTATACCTATTCATATTTTTGAAGAATTAAACACATTCAAGTAAGAAGGTATTGCCTAACCTGTTCCATTCTTTATACGACTCAAATGTTTATTTTTTATTGTATATTGAAAAAATATTTTTCCTGAGTTGTCTAACATGATCTTTAGCCCTCTGCAATGATTGATGCTGAAAGAAAGCAATGCACACTACTATTCAAATTAATCTTCCCATTGTATCTCTCCTTCCACTGGACAATGCTCAAATGTGACTGCCTTTATGCTGCCAAATCATTCACTTTTGCTTTTGTCATCGTCTTTGCCCTACTTCCTTACTAAAGCTAAGTCTGGTTTAGGTGCAATACCAGTTCCTCTGTGTCCCACACCTTACCACAAGCCGTCTGCTGAGCTGTCTGGAACACCAATGACTGACAGAGGACACGAGCAGGCCGGTGGCACTCGTGTCTCCCCACGCTGGGAACCTTTGCCTCTGACTGCCTGCCAGAAGCCAAATTTAGCAAACTTGACAGCACTCAGCTTTGTTCACTCAGCTTGCAGAAGGCACGTTATTTGATTTTTGTTTTCCACTTTTTCTTTGTTCTAGTTAGTTTGATGCTCAAGGCCATCCAAGGTTTTACAAAAGCAAGGCTTCTGAACTAATTTTATGCTTTGTTTTTAGAAATTATTTATAGTACTCAAATCCTTTTGTCACAATACAGTAAGTAAATATATTGATACTAAGGAAAATAAGAACATAAATTACTAGCTCTCAGAGTAATACCAATAACTACGTATTTAAATTCACTGTGACTCCATACTGAAATCTAATTTTTTTTAAATGGTCTTCTGGAGTTACATGCTTATATTTTAGTGCACACTAATGCAAATCTCTTCAAAGACCAGCAAAAAAGATTTCTGAAGCTGCAAGTCAGACTAGTGTCAGAGAACAAAACAAAAAAAATGGCTCATAGCTAATAATTCTAAAGATAGTATAAAGTAAAATAGCTTTAGCTGCATTAAGCATAATGTGCAAAGACTCTCAGTTTGCTACTCATTCGCATCTCAGACACATCTTATCTCTAAAAATGAGTATTTGGTGAAGTCAGTAATTACATTACTTGAAAACTGAAATATGAATGGTGAAATGAAAAAAAAAATGTAATGAGTTGTTCTGTGACTGACAGATGTAATGAAACACGATTTCCTACAGATTTGAGTCCTAGTTCTCTCACACCCCTTAACCAAAATAATTTCAGCTTCTCTCCCACCACATGTACTTTCTGACATCTCTTCTGGGCAGGAGACAGCTCCTGCTGTGCTTAGCCTGGAGGTATGTATATGTTGATTGCTGCCAAGGAGACTATATAACAGCTTTCCGCTCAGTAGGGCACTGATTTGGCTTTTTCCTCTTTACTGAGCCACGGCCATCATGAAACTTGTAAGAACTTAATTATCTTACAGACTCACAGAAGACTTCCTTCCCATGTTGTGGGAGCTAGATCAGCAGTTCAAAACCTGACACAGAGGACTGACAGACAGAAAGTGATTGCGCAATCCGTGTTTCCTTAGGAAACGGTAAAATGTTACACCACGTTAAAGCTCCCACACCACACGAGTGGTGCTGGCAACACAAGCGCTATGAAAATTTCAGCAGCTTATTACATTTATTGTGGTATGTAACACATAACAATAAATGCCTGGAACAATATAGTTAAATATACATTAAAAGTATATTTTTAAATGCATATTTTGAATTTTATATATACCCTACAAACTATAGTTTTTATATATAACATGTATATGTGTATGTAACTATATCTAAAGCATGAAATAAAATCAAAAAAAGTCTTTGAATTGTATTGATTTTTATTATTTTTAACTGTAGGCCCTTATGAAAATAGAAACCAATATAAATGGGTGAGGGAGATACCTCTGATCCTTGCACATGTCCAAGGCTGGGCAGTTTGAGTACGAACTGGCAGCAGTTTCTACCACAGCTGCATCTGAACACAGCTCCTAAACCAAGCAAAAGAGCTGGAGTGGTTGACCAGCCAGCTGCAAGAGCCGTGCTATGCGCTACTTGGGAATGAGTCTCTTCATGGGTTTTACTTCTTTCTTAAATTTTAGCATGAATATAAACAAGTTTTAGTTTTGTTCTGTATTGAAAGAAAAGGCCAAATGGGATCCTTGTCTCACCCACCCTACTGCTCTCTCTTCCATGCCTTCCCCAAGCGTGGGCTGGCTCTGACCTGAATCGCAAGCCTCTGAAATCCTGCTCTTCAAGACCTAGAGTTGCTTAAATATTTACATCCTAAAATTCACATGACTGTTAATTCCTATCTTAGTTATACACCTGAGAAATAACTAGTCCAGGGTTTGGATTCAGTACTTTGGACAGACAACTCTCCTCGTTTGCTTCACTTGGCTTCCCATCAGAGAAAACCTCTGAAAAACCCTCTGACACCCTTCTGGTCCCTGTGCTCCTCATGGGGAACTTCCACATTGCCCTTCCCAGCCCTGCTCGGACAGGTGTCGTTCAGAGCTGAGCAGTATTGCTGGCAACCAGCTGCTTGTTTTAGCCGTAAAGTCATCCACAGCGTGATTGCTCCTGTCACAATTTCCCAGGAGCAGTTTGGCTATTACATGCAAATGCCTCTTAGGAAATGAATATACAAAGCCAACTGAAAGCTTCCTGTCAAAACAGAGGTTGCGATAAAGATGCTGCTCACAGAACCAACACCAAATTCACACAGGCATACTCCCAGCCTGCACAGATATCACTCACTCTGGAAAGTGTAGTTTTCCATTGTTCTATAAAACAAGGGGAAGAGAGCTCAGAAATACACAGGCAGCCTCCCACACCTTAAATCTCATCCTCAAAACAATTTTTGTCAGAATTAGTTATCAGGAGGGAAGTAACTGACAGCAAGCTAATGCAGCTCAGTAACATACTCTTTAATAACTCACACATTGGTCTACTAAAGCACCTAAGTCAATGTGTTACTTTTAACAGTTGAATTTTTTTAACAATAGGCCTGAAATCTCGATACGGTACATACTACTCTTCAAGGACTTCTCCACCCAAAAATGTGATCAGTTGGTTCAATACTGCTTGGCTGAATTTCACTACAAAAACTGATAAAAGGAATTTTGTGAAGTAGTGATGCAGGCACAAAAATGCATACATACACACATACCCAGAACATACGTAAGACACGCACACAGCCGCAAAAGGGAGCAGAGTTCAACAGCCTAAGCAAGAGGTAGACTTCAATTATAAGCCACAACTTTTACCCGAGTTTGAACTTCAAAATGTATTTGAAAGACAAGTAAAGCTAAATCTCCTTAACCACCATAGAATAAAACATACACTATTGTTCTGGTTTTCTATCACTTTTTAATTTAAGATTAAACTCTTTATTAACTCCAATGCACGTTGTGGCTATAGAAGAATATTTTCATTTAGAAGAGAATTTTCATCTTCAAGCTCTGCCATGAAACAGAGGAAGGAACATTTTCAAGATGCAGTCTGGCCTGTGGCCATAAAGCAATGTGCTGGCATCTGCTGCCATTTTCTCCTTCCCCTGTGCTGACCCAGTAGAGAGATGGGGCAGCTGGTGGGCTTGTCACCGTCAGTACTTCACGCCCGTATTTTTACACAGGAAAATTACTCACTGCTTATAGGATGACTGCAGTAGGCATTTTTTTGCTAGGGTTATGAACAGGCTGGTAGGAACCCATAAGAAGTGTAAGGGGCAGATGTGGTGAAAGAGCTCATAGCTTCAGACTTCTTTGCCTTCTTTAGGCAAGCCTGAGAGAAAAGAGCAACTGCTGGTGGGAGGGACAAGAGAGATCCTGCCTAAAATGCTGTTTCTAATGTCAGGCTAATAAGCATTGGATTTCAGTGGAAAAAATTCCTCCAGAAGGAAGGAAACAGTGAGAGAAAGAAACATGAGCTAAGAAAAATGGAGTATTATGGAAAGGAGGAGAATTAAACAAAAAATCCCAACAGAAAAATAGAGATAGGACATACTTGCACCATCTAGATCCATTTGTATCCCACAGCAGTAAACATACATGATCTTGCACAATTTCATACTTTGAATATCTATTGCTTTGCATAACTCTTGCAAGCTCCAGTAAGTAATTTTTTGCAGATAGTCTCTTTTTAATGAAAAGCATACATTTTTCTTGATGAAAAGTCACATATCCAAGATTTCAGAGTTCAGCAAGGCTATTTGGTACACTCAGTTTTCAGTCATATGAATCTCTTCTTACTTACCTGTGAAAGCTGGCAACACATAAAAATAAGTGCCTGTTGTGGTTTCAGCTGGGATAAAGTTAATTTTCTTCATAGAAGCTACTCTGAGGCTATGATTTGGATTTGGGATGACAAAATGTTGATAACGTGCTGATGTTTTGAGCTATTGCTGAGCAGTCAAGGACAGTCCAGCTTCTCATGCTGGGCTGCCAGCCAGCAGGCTGGGGGTGCACGGGGAGCTGGGAGGGGACACAGCCAGGACAGCTGACCCGGGCTGGCCGAAGGGATGTTCCATACCATATGGCGTCATGCTCAGTATATAAAGATGGGGGGAAGAAGAAGTGTGAGACGTTTGGAGTGATGGTGTTTGTCTTCCCAAGTAACAGTTACGTGTGATGCAGCCCTGCTTTCCTGGAGGTGGCTGAACACCTGCCTGCCCATGGGAAGAAGTGAATGAATTCCTTGGTTTGCTTCGCTCGAGCGTGCAGCTTTTGCTTTACCTATTAAACTCTCTTTATCTCAACCCATGAGTCTTCTCACTGTTATTCCTCTGATTCTCTCCCTCGATTCTCTCCCCCATTCCACCATGGGGGAGCGAGCAAGCAGCTGCGTGGGGCTTGGTTGCTGGCTGGGGCTAAACCACAACAGCGCCTTAGTATCTTGCCTTGATTCAAATCTTTCGGCACACCTGCAGTGTAAGGGCCTGACACAGACCCTTCCTCCCTCAAGAAAAAGAGGTGATACCCACGACTTGACCCCAGCAGCAATACCAGCAGTTGGCTAAACCAACATCTGGATAACCTTCCTGCCGCTGGCCCTGCCTGGGGAGCGTGGAGAGCTGACAAGTGAACAGGGGAAACGTTCTGAGCATCTGCAGTGGTCCTGCTCCTGATCTACCATAAATTATGTTGTTTATGCAACAAGTAGTTCTCTTCAGCAAAATACCAGCTTAATTTCCCTCCACCAGTGAAGGGCTATGGGTTATTTTGGGGACTTGCACACAGTCTCTGTCACTCCAGTTACTGTGTTTCCTCCAAGGCTGCTGGCTTTCGTGACCCAGTCTAGCAAAGACTTCTTTGCACACCCCCAGTTAGGAAACGTCTGTGTGTCACCCTCAGTATTTGCTGCTGATTTGACAGTGATCCTATTCAACGCTTTGCAACAGCTACATATATGCTTCAATATTGTTCCTACCAAACTCAAAGGGTTTTACCGCCAGCGCCAGCGGCACTTGCGACGTGCCCTTCAGCAGCGTGCCAGTCAGATTTTAACCCCAAGGCGGGTGTAACGGTACTGAGGCATGTTAAGAAACTGCAGGGGTAACCACATTAAAACATGTACATAGCTGCAAACACAAACTTTAAAAAGAAAGATTAATTGCTGAAGCCAGACAGTGCTACCTACTTCACAGTAAAATGAGTTAAAGACAGAAATACACTTGAATCAGGTGATCTTAGTTGGACTACCTTATCTTTTCACAGTCCCTATTGTGTCAACCACCAGAGGAAATTACAACCTTGAACAAATTTTCTGCACAGAAAAATGGCAAGATAAATTACCTGGGCTGTAGCAATGTATCGGTGTATCAATCAATAACACAGTCTCTGCAAATTTGCAACAGTTCTAATAGATACTGCTGTGCACAGTGCTTTTGTTGAAAAAAATCTGTTGGTTTTCTTTAAAAAAAAAAAAAAAATCTCAAAAGCACAATTTACTGAACTGTTGGGAAAGGTGGTGCATATCCAAAACAGCTCACAGGTGAAGACCTTCCATAGAGGCAACGCTATGCATTTACATTTCTGCCAGTGACACTGGCTGCTCCATGAGGAGGAGCAGGCCACTCCAACAATGCAGCTCAAGGACCAGAATGTGGAGCAGCAGGAGCCAAGGCAGTTGAGTAATTCATCTCTCTTGAGAGGAGTAAGACACGATTGCACTCTGTACTGGCTGGCACAAACTCTTCAACAACAATCTACTATGTGGAAAACAGACTGGCCTTTGTACTTTGTTTATGCCTTTACCAAGAGCATTGCTCTTAAAATACTTCAGTAATTCAAAGATAATGCCTCTCATATAAAAGGCAGCTGCATAGTTATAGAAATTAATGTAGAATAAGCAGAATTTATCCTATGAAGGCCTTTCCAGGAAAATGTTGATTTGAACTGCTTCTGCTCATTCGAACATGTTACAGCTGAATTCTGCAAGATTGTTGAGAAGTATTTAGTCAGAAGCAACAGTTACATCCAAACACAGATCTAACTCTTTCATACTTTGGGCCTTCGCAATGCTTAATTTTAGTGGGAGGAGACTGCATTGCATCACAGAAATACAGCAATATACGGAAAGCATTACTTTTGAATGTCTGGATATTTAATGAGCTTATAGCATACTTCAAAGAGCTTTGTTAGAGGACATGCTACAACTTATGCAATAATTAACACACCATTACTCCTGCAACTTGCCTCTCAATTTTCTCTTCGAATAGGTGACAGTCATCACGCCTGGTCATATCACAGAATCATGTCTTTGAATCAGACCGTGGGAGAGGCACGCAACAAGCACCTTGTGCCGCTTGCCTGCAGCCAAACGGTGTCCTTCTGAGTGCCGAGTCCTACCAGAGAGCACTCCTCTGCTGCAGCTCAGCATGGCTCAGCATCTCTCCCAGTCGCGAACCACACACGAACGACTGGCAGATCCTACACAAGGCTGTCTAATCACATGAGGTCAGAGAGTAAAAGGGAGGCTGCAATGTCGCGCTACAGCTGTGCCGCCCTCCCCCCCAGCCTCCCTGTCACCTTACATGACAGGCACTGTCGAAAGATGGTGATCAGAGCTTAGCGTTGGCCTGCTCCCTCTCGGCGTCCCAGGAGCTCAGGGGAGAGCCGGGCAGGAGACAGGCGGCTTACCCACAGCTGCTTCCTTCCCCGGGGAAAAGCACTGGCTGGGGAATTGCACGTAAGACATTACACCCGACCTGCGGGCTTGCCGCAGCTGCACAGACCCACAGCACTACCTGATGGACTCGCCGGCAGTGCCCTGTCCCAGCAGGAGAGTAAGCAAAGCTATCTGCCGCTGCAGGGAAGTGCGGACTCCTCCACTTCCAACTCCCACTCCTCCTTCAGCCTTCATTTTGCCTTTTTTTCAACCGAAGAATAAAAGTAGTATTCCTATTTATTGATGGCAATTATAAATTAGAAGCAGCAGGTGACTGTGGACATTTTGAATGAAGACAAAAAGCATCAGGTATATCCAGCTGCTCCTGGGATCACGAGCTCATTTGAACAAAACAATAAGCAGGGGAATGGTCGTTCTTTAGTACGAGAGTAACAGCATGTGCCATGGCAATTACGGGCTTACTGGTAAGGAAAGTATGATGACACATACATGGAAAATTGAGTGTGAGGAACAGTTGCAACAAAGGTGGATAAAATCTTTCTCAAACAGAAAAGGTGCGTAAGAGCGTTCTGATGGACCTCATCTCAGATACAAAACAGGTTTCAGGAATGAAAGATCTGTCTCATGAACACCTGTCCCATAAAAAACAAAAAGATGTAATAAGGTGCGTTCATAAGCGCAGAGAACAGAACCGGTATGAAAGCCTGCTTGCAGCGGCGTGCATTGCTACAGGTTTGAGAAGCACACTGGCCTCCCGCGTCGCCACACAGGGCCAGCTACTATGTCCGTCACATCTGGCTGCTAAGAAGCTTCACTTATACCTGTAAATCAAAATAAGAGCCTAAGCACAGTTTCTGTATGGACCGGAACTATTACAGTCTTGTATGATGCTAAGCACAGTGCAATAGTATCCTGTACTCAGTAGGGTGTAAGTGGGCTTTATCCCATACTCATCATCCAAGTGTAAAGACACCCATCGACTTCCAGGAACTCTGATCAGGCAACTGCAATCACGAATAACTATTAATAAGCTGCACTTATGTCTTTGTTAGTGTAGAAATCACCTTTCTAGAATCATGCCTACAACATACGCCATGTCACTAGCATTGAACAATATAGGATATGAAAAGTCATGTATTGTAATTTGGAAACAGAAAAAACAGCCATATAAATATTGGACTAAGAATTAATTAAACAGTAAAAAGGGAGATTTGGGGCTATTTTTCAGACAGGTTAGCTAACAATGACTCCAAAATTAAGTCTGATCTACATTAATTTGTTCATTAAATTAAAATTAACTGAAGCAATATGTAAAATAGAATTGCAAGGAGGTATTTCACAAAAAAGCCCAAAACAACACATAAGAATTACTGTTATTTGCTTATATTGCATAGATTCCTTTGGTTCAGCACTACACAAATATTCAACAAAACAGTTTTCTAAAATATCAGTCAAAGACACTAAGGTTCAGACCCTCAGAAGGATATGGGCTAGAGGTAAGTATCCACAGGATTCACTGTAGCACTACTCTCATAGTGCTATACTGTAGCACTATATTCCCTATAGCACAACTCTGAAAGCTGGTGCTTTCCTTGTCCAGCAGCAGAAAATTAATGAAGTTATAGAAGGTAAAAGACACAGAAGTTAAACATGTCAGTGCTAAATAACTTTAAGCCAAGGAACCGTATTTTGCCATTAGGAGCTTCCTCTGATCCTGTTCTACGACAGAATTCCAGATTTCACTTCAAGCATTTAAAACCATATACTGAAAACTGTTTCCAAAATTGTATTAAAACATCTCTTGTGTTTGTTCTTACTTGAATGATAAGTCTTAGAACATACATTAACTTAATGCAATCTTTAAGTGATCTTCAGGGGGAAAAATCATGCCTGCATACCCCTAATGAAAATCTAAGCATACTCCTATAGACAGCTAGATGGATTAGAAATCACTATGCCCAGCTGAGCTGCCACTGTTATTTCAACTGTCCATCCCACCAGACTAGCTTCATCAGAGGCATGTAACATTGCTTATAGCAGTGTAACATGACTTTATAGGTAGCCCAAAGTTAGTCCACCTTAATGTAGTGAATACAGTCATTACTGAGCTATGGGCTTCCTATTGCCCAGCAATACGTACATAGACAGCCAAGTCAGGAAGGGCTTTAGCCTGTTCTAACCTGACACCGGGTGCCGCCTTCCATGTTTCAAACATATATATGTTGTAGAACCTAATAGGTCATTTCTGAATAGACAAGGAAAATACAGAGCACGTCCTATGCTTCTGTATTATATATATATAAAGCTTATTTGTTGTGGCTTTCATGGTAGATACAGTCTCAGAAGTACAGACTACTCCAACCTTCAAACAGGAACTGACGGATATGCATATCAAATATAAATACAAACCAGAAAAGTATTTGAATCAAAAAACCTTGCCAGTAGACCTAATGCTAAAATGTTGTATTTCAATACAGCTAACATTTAAAAACTAATCATGTTGAGGAGGTCAAAAGCACAACACTGCTTTTGTGCATATAGTTCAGCATAAATTTCTGATTTAACAATGTTTTTACCACTTTTTCCATTGCACCGGGACTAACTATTTGCTAGTCTTTTACTTCATTACTTAAACATGGTAATAAATAATTACTTTAAAACTGGATGTAAGACTGAAAAAAAGAAGTCACCAACCTCTAAGAAGGTGGACTCTCTTGCAATGCAGATCCAGAGGCGGTATCTAAAATTGAATAAAGACAGGGTTCAGTTGTTTGCTCAACTCTCAATTTTTCAATTACCAGTTGTTAGAATTTATTATGCATACTTTCATAACATTCACTTACAATCAGCTTTTCCCAGGTGTTTCCTGCAATTTATAAACATGTGGGTTTCCAGTTAGTCACCTTCTTGCATAAAGAGAAGACATGATAATAAAATCCTACCAAAATTAAACTTTAAAAGCAGAGTGAGCTTGTGTGGTTTTATTTTTCCTGATTACTTGATAGACAAGTTATTATAGGCTGCCTTTAAAAATAAGCTTGGGTGCACATTTAGCTATTTTTAAAGTCATTAATACCTTATCAGAAAAACTCAATCCTAGAGCTCTCTCCTGCAGTAAATATGCTGAGATGCCTGCTCAGATACATGCTGGTACACCATCATCAAACTCCTGCTTTCTCAAACACATTTCATTCTTCCCTTTATTGTATCTCTTCTGAACCCTCCTTATACTTGCCTCCATCCATCAAATTTTGGCATGCCCTTCCAGAAAGATTAAAAAATCTTTACTCAACTTTGGCTTTTATTTCTTCTTCCCAAACGTTCTCCGATTCACAGCTGTAGATACTGCCAAACTACCTCCAAATCTCCATTTCCTCTCTTAGCAGTTTGAGTGCAATATCCACTACATGTCTGGATCCGTGGAGCCAAGGTAGGAACCACACTACATTGGCACTACTTGCAATTTTTCAAATGCTTCCAAGATCTAATGCAACCCAAACGCAGCATGTAAGACTGCTCATTTCAGAAGTCGGCTACGTAAACTAACAGGTTTCCAGCTCATACATACTCCCATGCCTGTATTTCCTTTTGTAACTGTACTTGATCCCTATTATAGAAAGGATTTTTAAGTTGTGCTAAATGGACAATGATTTAAGTATGTAAATGTGAGGTAAGGAATTTTTTAGATATTTTAGGTCCAATTGCTAGTTCCATGGGGGACATTAAAGACACAAGCACTCAGGCTCCAAAGCTATACTACTGTGTAGGTAGCTTAATCCAGGTGTGCTCACTACTCTGTTTCTCCTGTGCTTGCCACAGGCACGGGGGAAGGAGGGAGATGCTCCAACAAGATTCACTCCTGCTGACAAAATAAGCTGTCTTCCACAGACGGCTCTGAGAACCTTCACAGTATACTCCTCTTTCATATTTAAGCAATGACATTGCAAGTCATCATTTGTATCTATTGGTACCTGAATTGAGCTGGAGTCAGCTGGGAAAGCAGTGGTACTTCCACCTGATTTTCTCATTTGATGAAGGCAGACAATATTGCATCAGGTGGTATGAAAACGTGATTTGATTATTTCAGCTCATAACATAGTGAAGACAGGCAGAAGATTTTTTTTCAATTTTATCCCACTTTTCCCATTCACAGTGGGCTGTAAAAGATAACGAAGTAATTTGCTTGAATCTCCATACATGAAAATTTATAGAAAAACACAAGGAATTTTAGATCATCTTTGCAGATCTAAACTCACTTCTTCAGCCTCAATCACAGTATGAGGCAAGAGAGAGAGTTGCGATGGAGAAAGATTACTGCTGAACTCAGTAATACACAAGCCATCATGAGTAGCTCTTGAAAAAGCCACTTTCAATCTTTGCTAATCAGAAGGACCCATCAATTCAGTACCAGGCACTGGACGTGCACAGCAACGGCAAAAAGGGTCGTATAAATTAACCTCCACTCAGAGAAAAGGTTTTTTGGTAATACTTACTATATATATGAATGTACTGCGGAGGACACTACAGGAGGAGTGTGTCATGCAAAACATCACCCATGGAAAAGAAACATGGGGAAAATAAGAACTTTATCAACCTGAAAGATGATTAATTTTTTTATATCAGAAAGGTACTTGTATATTTAACGTCTTCTTAGGAATGGCTTCTGGATGAGAATACAATATGCAGAGTCCTACATAAATAAAAAATGCAATGCTTTTTGTGCATATAAAGGAGCTTAGATTTTCCAAGCTCCACAGAGATACAAAGCTGTTATCTATCTAGAGATATTAATGTTCAATTGAAAATTGATACGCCAGTTTCTCAGACTAAAAAAATGACCTTAGTACCAACTGTTAGATGAAGCATTTCTAGCAGCATAAATTGCAATCAGATTTAAGGTCTGACTCAGAATAGTAAGAACTTCTGACATTTTTCTAGTAGCTTTTCTCAAAGCTGTTAGTGATAATTTGTCTCCTTTCCATAAAGCCTTTTTCTGCATTTTCACCTAATCCTTTTAAATATATGTTTTTGTGTTCAACACATATGGCCTTTCCCACAAGTCTTTCCACAAAAAAAACCTGCTTGAAAACTGCAAAAAAGATTATGTAGCTTAGCTCTTTTTGTAGTCTATTATCAGAACAGCTAGAAATTCAACTTGCTCTTACCACTTGTGATTGATAGAAAACGAAGCTAACAAAGAGCCGGAAAATTACAGTGAGTGACAAGTTGTATTCAAAAATGTATAAAAGTTCTTCCATATCTTTTAAGAAAGAAGGTAAAACAAATTCTTGCACTGTCTAGGAAATGTCTAAAGAACAGAAGCCATAACGAGTATTCCTCAACCTACACAAATGCTAAGCAAGAACATAGTTCCACAGTGCCAGCAAGAATATAGCTCCAGTACAATAGAGGAGATGATAGATACAACAAACACAAAAATGGTACAAAACATTAGATGAGAGATCCACCTTTGTGGCTTCAAAACAGAAATAGAGCAGTTATTTAAGAAATCTTACTTTTTTGTCCTCTTAAGTTACAGTTTGGGTAGTAATGTCGTAGGTATATCTGAAAAATCGTAGGTGTCACAGCAGAAAGACACCAATCAAAAATAAATATAAATTCATTACACATAAATTCATCTCATATTGTTAGAAAATTATAAATTAAATGGTTGGTTTAGATGCTAATTGAATTTTACATCAGCTGTCTAACTTTAGTTCCCATCCTTTAAGCAATCTGTAACGCAAGCTCAGAGCTTATTCCTTTTTTATTCTTTTCCTTTCTCTTTTTCCCTTTTTTTTTTAGAATTTGGATGTCAGGAAGCTGCTTTAGCAAATGCTTTCCTCATATAAAAGAAAAAAAATTACAAAATATAGAACATGCAGATTCCTACTGCCCATGATCTTTCCGGGAATGCTACAGAGGTAGCACTGGAAAACCCAAAGTAGAGCCTACAAACCCATCAGCGCACTCTCCCAGTCCAACCCTGGCTCCAGAAGCACGACAGACAGGCAGCAGACTGGAAGTGCTGGGGCTGGAGATGGAACAATCCAATGAGGCACACCTTACCTAAACCATCACCCCAAGCACTGGGCCACCTCCTCCCTCCCCTCCTTCCCCAGCATCAGCCTGCAAATACAAATCACAGTGTAAAGGTGTCAGGTAAAACCAGTTTTACCGGTACCAAACAGAAAAACAAGTACAATGTGGAACTGGGAATCAATGAAGATGTGCAAGTAAACCAGCTGTGCTAGAAAACTTGTAGAAATACCTCCAAGTGGGTTTATGAGGAGGCAGTAAGGGACACCCACCGTCAGGATGCAACTCAGCCCAGTGCCAGTGTGCTAAGGGCTCATCGTAACCTCACCCCTCTGCCCCTCCAGCCCTCCTTGAGAAGCATCGGCAGCCCCAGCCTGCAGACCCAGGGGATGCTGGAGAGGTGAGTGTAACACCAGAGAAGGGAACAGGAACTAGCAAGTCCGTGTCCTAACTGTATTATTGACTATAACGACAGAGCTGGACTAACTTAACAGCTGTATTTTGATTCGAAAGACTTTGGTTAGGCTAAAAATAAACTTTTAGCTCCACGTATCACTCACTACTCCCTCTCTCCCTGCAGCCCCAGGCTGAGCACCAGAGCCCTGTGCTGATTAGAGCTACTGGCACTTCAGCTGCCTCCACCGAGGCACGAGGTTAAGCAGTTTTTAAAATTGCTTTGGTTAATCACGTCAACATCTCATCATCTTCTACTAGCTGCAGGCTGTTTCATTAGATATCGAGGTCTGCAAACAGGGGAACTAGATCTGTGAGCAGTGGAGGTCCAAGCTCTTGCCTTTCTACAGGCGAGTCCATCGCAAACCCAGGCTGTAACCGAGGCAACTTCACAGTGCAAAACAGAATGCTACCGATGTCTTCGGAGCCTCTGCAACGCTTGCTCCCCATTTATTCTGGGTTTAGCTGCTGGAAAAACTCCTACTGGCCAGAGCTGGAGTCACTGCTTTCGCAAGGATTTAAAAGTGAGTATTATTAGTTATGCATTCATACTGGAGGTGCATCACAAAGCAGACAGACAGATACGGCTCCTGCCCTAGAAATTACAAAGGCTCTTATCCTGAAAAGATTTACACATAAGGAACTCTAATCACGCAAGTAATCCTGCAGGACCAGGATCTTATTTAGTCTTTCTTCCGAAATTGAGCCAATACAAGCAGCACAGAGATAATGCCTCCACTTCAAATAGCAAGTCATTTTTTATATCAATGTTCTACCACTCATTTAGCTGTGGTGCTGATAAAAGGATTTCCAATATAATAAAATTTAAAATTATTAAAATAATACATACAACTTGCATTTGAACAGCAGATTGTCTAGTTAAAAAAATACAGCAGGAGATATTCTCCATGTATTAGGAAATCTCTAATTTACCTTTATCAGGCAATGATGCTATACAGCGGATAGCATGAAATTCTGTTCAAAACCTCCTTCTACAACTTAAACCATTTGTGATGCAAGAGGGAAATCAATTCTGGCAAGGCCAAAAAGATCTGCCTGTGGCAAGCTAAGTACATATATGACTTTCTATTGCAATAAATGTTAAAAAAAGGTTAAAAAAAAGGAAAAACAAAGATGCATGCTATTCCACAAAGACACAAAGAAGAAGTTTCCTCTTTCTGATTAAACTACCTTTTTTTCTAGCGAATCTTCAAGTTGGTTTTCCTAGCATTGTTCTGGAAACTATGAGATAAAATAAATTGTAGTAAGTCATCATCCTACCACACACTATAGCACTAGAAAACCTAAAAAGTCTCTTTGTAACTGCCTCTGTGTGTGAGATGTAGTATTCCAGTAAATGTCTTAGTAGGCAACAGGTAAGCAGTAGTCCAAACTGCAACCCCCTCATTTCTACATTACTTTAATGCTGATCAAACATCAGAAAAGCAAGAAAATCATCTATTTCATAGCTGCCCTCACCACCCACATACCATTAATTCCTAGTTGGGCAATTAAATAAGCTTCTCTAAAAAGATGGGGATATTTAAACGGCAACAAATATTTTGAAGGAATTAGTAAATTTTATTCCACACTCAAGAAGTTGCCTGTATGCCATTCATTACTGAAGTGATTTTTTCAAGCTCTGACTTGCTGATATTTGTGCATCTTAAAGACGAGCACTGCCTGTTCACCGAAGGACAAAATTAGATCATTAGTTACTGGATTTCAGTGATCCAGGGAGCATATTTGGGCTGCACACAGATTTTGCCTATACACTATACTTTGAGCATTTGATGCAGCAGGTTGTGTCGGGTGTCCCTGTCCCAGCTGTATCTGGGTTTGGTCTCTATCCCAAACGACACGGACATCTGTAAATGGGTGGGTTTCGTTAGCATAGGAAGTAACAGCCAGACAAGTGAGAACACCTTGTACACTAGGTTATTGTAAGTGTACATCAATAAAGAATTAGGTGATATTTCAGTGAGGTAGCAGTATTGCGGCTCAGGGTGGTATTTCCAAATGATTTCCAAACCAAGGATGTTCTTCACCATTAACCAGAGCAATTGCTAGCTCAGTTAAGGCTAGATATGAAAAGTCCTCTCTTATTTCAGACAAAACATGTCAGGAAGTGGAGAAATATCAAATGCTTACTGAGTGCCTCATTCTCATGTATTGTCTCAGTGCTATACTTGCTCAGAAAGAATTTGACAGTTTGAAAAAATGGTTACAATAGAAGAATTTGTTGATACAAAACGCATCAAAGCAGAAAGGTGTGGACTAAGCTCAAATGATTTATCAAGGGCCTCTAAGTTTAGGTCTGTCAAAGACCTGTAAAATATTTCTCTTAATAAAAGAAAGAAATCATCTTTTACACTTGAGAATAAGGTTAGCAAAGTGTATTCAACCTGCTCAGGCAGAGTTACGATAAAAACCCCGTTCACCTCTGGACACTGAGACCGTCAATCCGTCACTGCAGAATTTGATAAAAATGTTCCGAGAACTGCCAAAAGGTTCAAATTTAATTATCAGTGGAATCAGTAGCAAGAAAGATTGCAGAAAATTATGAGTTCTACATCATTTCAGTTTCCCGATTGCTGACTTCTGGGCTTCAGAGGCAGCCTGCATTACCTTCTAAACTCTAATTCATCTGGTCTAGAAAGAGTAATTCATTTCTACTCCAGAGAACATAAAACTGTCAGCACTTCAAAGTATGTTCCACAGGCCTGGATTTACTGGGGAGAGCAAGGAATTGCATCTGCCCTTGTTTCTATCATGCAGAACACCAATTAACCGAATGATGCGATTCTTCATTACAGGATTTTCAGCTAGTCAGTGCATGCTCAAGAACTAAAGAGAGATCTGGATTTAGCACTACTTACGAAACAAGAAAGCACGTTATATCTGCTCCTTGGGAACAACTGAACAATTTTTAGTCATGCCTTGGATATAAATGGAGTAGGATTGCCTTAAACTTTCTGCTAGGTAGCAGGATGATAAATAAATTAGTCTGAGAACTCAAACTGGAAGACAAAAAGAAAAATCACTAATAACTCTGCAATCCTCAAGGTACTAATTTGTTTCTCTGGCAAAATCAGATGTTCCAAAATCAGATATTAAAAATGCCACTACCGCAAGCATCAAGCCCCAGGAGTAAAGGAACTACTGTTTAAATGTTTAAATGGTATGCAATAAAATAGCTTCAAAAAAAAGAAAGTATTTGCGTATTAGTCTTTATTTATTGTGCACGTCACAGAACAGAACCTCTGAAAGCATGATATATTAAAGGCACTTCATTTTTATTTGTGAAATACTGCTAAGACATTTATCATCTTTATTAAGAAAAAGTACCTGTAAAAAAAGGACAGGAAAAACGTATACGTCTAGCTGTACCAGAAAGTAAATACCCTTTTTTATACCTGACTTGTATTTCCACATTGCTTAACAATTCAGCTGTGCATAGCAAAAAAGAAAATACTTGGCAAATTTCCCTTTGCATTTCTTTAAATGCCTGTAGCGCAGTGGGAACTGCTGCAGGAGTGGGTGACCGAGGAAGCCTTACGTGTGTGTCCGACAACTTTGCCTGCCTGCGCTGCCTCAGTACGAAGTCCAGCTCCCTCCCCTGCCCCGCGGGACCCTACACCATCCCACGGCACCTACAACCGGTCTCCACGTTCTGTAAATCACCCTCCACTTAGAATGTCCCCATAACCTGCCATATATCTCGCTTAAGATCCAGACAAGGTGTAGCCAGGTCTGCAGGTGTGCGTGCTGCCGGCAGAACAGGTAACCACCAAGGTAACCCTCCTCCTCACTGAGGCCAGCTGCAGTCACTTTGGAACATTCCAGCCCTTCATCAAGTTTGAATTGTAAAGTGCACAATAGGTTCAAAAGTTACCAGGGAAACACTGACGAGCGCACAGTACAATGGCCTACGTCTCATTTCCTTAAAAACAGGCTAAATAATATGTGGGATTATTTTTTTCATTAAATATTTGTCTGGAAAACTAGATACTGATGAAACCCTTAGCATGTCACAGGCTTTCTTTTCCATGCTACTAATGTAAATCTCGTATTTATATATAGCCAAGGTAAATCAGCTTCTCTTGGGTTAATAAGGTAAATTTACCACATTTTTTTCACTTCTCTGAAATGAATCAATTAGTGAAAATATTATTTCATGTAAAATTAGTCCACTAAGAACTGAACTAAATCATCAATTCCTGTCACATGAACTACCATCTCTAAATGTCAGATATTCATCCTAGTAAAATGCTGATCACTTGGGTTGGATTCAATCTGAATTAAAATTAAAACCATTTCTGTTCCATTACACACTCCTGATCAAACTGCCCTTCCACAGAGGGAATTTTTGATGTTAAAAAGAAACTCAAGCCCAAGAATTTTTTCCAGTAAGTCTAAAATGTCATAAATAATAAGCACATCCTTTCTTTTCATACTGCCCAATTTCTGAGATACCAGCTCATATTCCATGTTGAATGACTTAATGATTTTATCTTGGTGCCTAGTGAACCTAAGTCTCCTCTGTCAAACCAGTACGTACCATTTCAGATGGTGTGGCAGAATCGGCATTCTAGACCCAGAAAAAGCTTACTCTTTACCACAGCATCCCTAACAGTCCATCTCCTCATTTTTCTATTCAGCCTCCCTCCTGGGCTTAAAACACAAAAGTTGTAAGAAACCTATCCATATATTAGGCATGCAGCCAGATCAGACCTACACAGACCTACTCTGATTTCTTGGATCCATTAGAGGGTGTGTTATACTAATAGGGAGTCATCTCGCTTCTGAAGCAATACAGTAAAAGCATCAAAATATGTATCTTAATGTTATGGTATATAGATGATTACTTAGCTTCGCAATAAAAACATAAGATCCAGAATAATTCTCTGCTGAAGAGACTGACCCATGCCCCAGGATAAACTAGACAGCACTATACATCTTTAGACCTGCCTACCTCAAGGGAAGGCGATGTTTTAGTGGGTATAGATGGAAATGAAAAATCCAAGGTGGATGGAAGGCACCTTTTCTTCCTCTGCAGAGCTCATGGCCACCATTTCCCCAAACTGGAGGGGAGTGAGAAGGATGACAACGTAAGCATTCTTAACTACAGGACTGTAAATGTAGGAGGCTAACTGTGCTGAAGTTCTTACCATGTTTCATATTTCTATGACTCATAATAAACAGATTTCTCCAATGGCAAAAATAAAGCACTGAATTTTATGATTTTGGATAACCTCAACTGACAGGGAAGAAAAGCAAAATAATCTCTCAGGGATAGAAATGGGCCCATGTCATGGAAGACAAGATTAGGGTTGTTAGGAAAACACTATGAGAGCCTTCCTGATTAACATTATGTATATTGTGTCAGATCACAGAGCCCAGTGAGACCGGCGTTCTGTTAAGCTATCTGTATCACGTCACACAGCACATCATGGCTCAGCCTGTGGGACGCTTCCACCCAGCCTGTGGTTTCTTCTTCCCCTGATCCAGAAGATACGGGGTAGTTGTTTGAATGGCAAACGCAGCCCAAACAGTCAGATGTTCCTCTTGTGCTTGCAAATGGTCCCACGCTGCACGGCTGCTGCTCGCTCTGCTACTGCATGACAGGAGGTGAGGGGCTACCTCTGTCCAGACATGGGCTAGTACAACTCCACTGCCACAGCTGCCAGCGAGTCACGAAACCTGGATCCAGTAGAGCCTGAGTCATTTCAAAGAGCTGGGCTCAGAACTCCCCAGATTTTATAGTCAGATGAAACCAAAACAGGCAAACGATAGGTGGGAAGGAATGAAGGCATAGAGTAGCGCAGTAGCTTGTTTGTGTGCTTACAACATATAAAGCACCCGGTATTCTGATAACAACAAATGGGTATTTTCTAGCCTGTGTATCACAAAACACTAAGAAAATTCTTACCAAACAAATGAGAGAATAGCTGGCTTCTAGCTTGCTCTTATCCCTTGCAAGGGAGGCATGTTCTGACCGCTTTCAGAAGCAAGTTTATGAATTATACCAATTAACCACAATTAATTACCAATCTGGTTATTCCTGTCTCATCCATTCTACTTTGTTGACAGACATTGACTTGGGTGCCTACATGAGGGAAGAAAGCCAGTTTAAACTCCAGAGAAACCCCTGATCATCTACCAGGTTATGACAACAGCATTACTTTCCATCCTTTCTCCTCTTAGTAAGGACAAGGGATACAAACCGAGAAGGAACAAGCAATAAATCACTACAGAATATTAATTTTATTTTCTGATAGAAAAAGATCTGCATCCCAAGAAAACTTCCCCTTCTGTCAGGAGAATGGAGGGAAGACAGACAAGTCTACAGCAGACTGGTCTCCAAGAGAGGACACGTTTGTGCTGTGGAACATCCTCAGAGCCATCCTAGTCACTACCACCGAGGACTGCATGGCTTCTGCAGCACCTGCCCAGAAAGGAGCTCTCCCAGACAGAGCACCATATCTACCTCTGAGGAGGTCAGATCTTACTCATTCTCCTTGACAAGGAGAAAATAAAATTCTTGGCCCTTATTCCAGTCTTTGCTACAGATATTCAAGTGCCTTTTTACAGCTCTAACAAGCCTCAAAGAGTCTTCTAGTGCTTAAATCTCATCAAAAATAGGCATTAGGAAACATAAATGTTGGTTTCATTGTATGATGTTATTTGTAAGTTACAAGGTTCTCTCCTACTTATCTAGTTATTTCTAAAAAGCCTGTGCCCATAAAGAAATCACTTCTTCCATCTGGAAAATGGAAAATTCCATCTGCAAATCACTTCTTCCAGCTTTTTATTGCAAAGCTGATGGATTATATGATGTGCAACATCTAGATTTGATTTATCATGGTCCATGCCCTGTAGCTTTCAGGGCCTCCTCCCAGGCAGCTTTAGTTTGTTGGTATAGCTGAAGCCTCAGGAGGTAGCCCCAGAGACCTTCTAGTTAGCTACTTGAAGAGCTTTCTTCATACTGAAGGCCCGTCAATGCCCGGTATCTCTCTGGGACTTCTCTCAGGCATATCTGGAGACAGCCGAAGTTATGGGTAGTAGCCACAAACTCCTTCTAGGTATTTTGTTGAAGAGTTTTGTTCATGTTGAAGGCAGGTCCACGTCTGGTAGCTCCCCATGACTCCTCCTAGGCATCTCTAGGAGTGTCAGCCTCCCCTACAGAAAGCTGAATTCCCACGTAGCAGCCCCAGACTCCTCCATGGAAGGTACTTAGGAGTGTTGTCCATGTTGGACAAAGGTCCATGCGTGATAGCTCCTTCAGACTTCTCCCAGCTGAAGTCCTGAGAAGCAGCCAAATAAGACTCCTAGGCAGTTACCTGGTGATTTTGTTCCCATGTTGGAAGCAGGTCCATGCCTGGCAGCACCCCGGGACTCCTCCCAGGCATCTCCAGGAGCATTTTGGTTTCTTCTAGAGACAGGTGAATTCCCAGGTAGCAGCCCCAGACTCTTCTGAGGTAGCCACCTGAGGACTGTTGTTTAAGTGTGAGCCACGTCCATGCCCTGTATCTCCCTGGGAATTCTCCCAGGAATTGCAAACAATTTTTGGGGTTCCTCAGGAGACAGCTGAAGTCCCAGGTAGCAGCCCCAGTCTCCTCCACGGTAGCTACCTGAGACGTTTTATAAATGTTAGTGGTAGGTCCATGCCTGGTAGCCCCTCTGAACCTCTCTAAGACACCTGAATCATCGTGGGGAAGATTTTCTGTGTCATACAGAGTCAGCACTGGGGAAGTTCTTCTGTGTTTTAAGGAGTCAGCACCAGAGAAAGCCTTTCTCTGCCCTGCTGAGGCAGCACGGGGTAAGGGTTGCTGTGATGTACCCTGTGAGGCAGGAGAGGGGAAGCCTTTCTGTGTTGTAATGAGCCAGTGCAAGGAAAGCCTTTCTGAGTCGTAACCAGTGGCGTGCGGGAAGCCGTTCTCCGCCGTAGGGAGGCAGCGCGGGAGGAAGAGGCTCTGCGCTTGCTCTGGCACCTCATCCTCACCTGCACCTACCCCTTCACCCCAGCCAGAGCCCAGGTCCAAAAGGGACACCCACCACCTCAGGCTCCCACACACAAGTGGCCAGGACCAAAAGCTGTTGGTAGCCCTCGCCTTCCCTTGGCCGCCTCTTCACAGCCGCAACAACACTGGGGCCCTGTGCTTGCAGAGGTCCGTTTTGGACCCCTCCTGGTACAGACTGGGCCTCGTGCCAGTAAAAAACATATCCCTTTGGCAAGTACCAGTACACACTGGGCCCCCTGACAGTATAAACTAGATCCCCTGGCTCCCTCACAGTAAAAACTGAATCTCCTCAGCCCATCCCAGTACAGACTGGGCCTTGACCCAACACAAACTGGATCCGCTGGCTTTGTCTCAGAACAGACTGGGCCTGTTGCAGTACAAACTCAATCTCTTCACCCCTCCCAGAACAGACGTGGGCTCCATCCCAGTACAAACTGGACCCCCTGATCCCCATCCCAGTACAGACTGGGCGCTGTCCGAGTACAAACTGGATCCCTTTGGCCCCATCCCAGTACAAAGTGGCAGCTGTAGCCCAAAGGGCCTGGCCTAAGGATGGCAGGGAGTGTGCTGATGTTTGGTTTAGTGTTAGGCAGTCCTGCAAGGAGCAGGGAGATGGACTCGATGACACTTACGGGTCCCTTCCAACTCGAGATCTTCTGTGATACTTCTGTGATTCCATGGCTCTCATAAGAGCTTGCAAAGTAACAGCCAAATTCTGCTCTGACTAAAGTCACTGGTAAAATTTCCACCAATCAAACTGAAAACAGCATCCTATACTAACTATACTTCTGATCTCTGACCTCAACAGTGACCACATCCTCCCATGTTTCCCCTTATTTTATGAACTCAGACAAGGTCATTCATCTTTCCATATCACAAAAGTACTACAACAGATGCACACTGCTTAGGAAACTCTTGCTCTCTCAAGCATGGTGCTTTGAACCTTGCCCTCCTCAGCACGGTCCCATGAAAGCAGGGAGCTTATATTTGTTTTTGTTGCAAAGTTGATGGATTGTATGATGTGCAATATCTAGATTTGATTTATCAATTGCTTTTGCCCTCTCAGGCGCACACATACATTAGCCATGTCCTTACATATTAAGACTAAGCTTCAAAAGCAAAGGTCACATAAAACACAATGACTTTAAAATTACCATTTCACATTTAACACTAGCAAAAGACAACGTATGTCTCTTTACACCACTGTCAAACTCCAGTTCTGTTTGTGTCAAGGCTGAGTTGTGCCTCACAGCTGGCTAAGCCATGCCTGCTAAACTTTCACACCTCCTGTAAGCTTTGGCCAGGCCTAAGTGGGTAGCTTATGAAATCTGTCAATACTGCCCAAGTTAGTAGGCTAAAAGCCAAAAACGGTTTTAGAAAAGAAAAACACAAATGTCCCATGTTCTAGAGATGGATGGACTTTGATACATGCTTATACTTCCCAAAAATTAAGTGAATTGCTTCAATGTTTAAAGAGTTACTATACATTATTCATACTGAAGCCCCTTTGCACGACTGATAGGCTGGAAGAAATCTTCTCCATAGCCTGGAAATTGATTTTGCTGCAAATGAGACCTGATTCCTCCATTCTATTTCAGATACTCATTAGAAGGCTAGAAATTAATTTCTTACTTTTTTTTTTCCATGGTAATTCTCCAAAATAAATCAGGTTATGAAAAAAACAAGTGACACAAATTTTGCAATGTTTTGTTTCATTGCCCTTAACACTTGTCTATGAGTTACCATGAAATTTAGCATCAAACACATCACAAAAAATATATATTTTGTACTTGGAGAGTGAATTTCAAGAAGTAACAATGTTTTGACAGCTAGTAAATTAAAGTTTTATGAAGGGAATTTATCCTGTATGCTACACATTTACTGTATCAACTACTCAATGGAGTACCCTATAGAAGTAATTTCCTGTAATAAAAATGTAACCACCTGCAGCAGGGGAATAAACCTCTAAAGAAGATGATAAGGATTTTATGTGGATGAGAATTTCTAGAAGATCAAAATGGTTTATGAAATATTAAGAAAGTGCCTGCTACTGGACCAACACAGCAAGATCTGTACAGACTGTTTATGTGTCTTTGCTTACTTACTTTTAGGATGGTTGTTTAAAAATTCTTATTGATTGTCTTTCCTGGTCTGCTTCCTGTAGTTATGTATTTTTGATGAAAAAAAAGAGGTTGAGTATACTTTTTATGGGTTTATGCTTCAATTCACTAACAAAGTTGAAGAGAAGGCTGGTCAACTCCCCAGGAAAGGCTGGTTTTCACTTCCCTGAGTGGTCCAATCTGCTTGCTCTTTTTTTCATTGTTTATTTTATTATTTCATTAAGGAAACCTCAACAATCAAACCCAGCAGGCCCTGTTTTCTCAAATCTAATTTCTGCTGCGCTTTTTGTTTTTCAAAGCTTGGAAAGTTAAGGAGGGAAATAACTTCCCAACTCCCGTGACTATCCACTATGGTTTTAAGACAATCCTGACCAGAAACTCATTTCGCTAGACCACAGTGTTCCTTAGCAAGCAAACTACATTTCTGAAACTCACATAATTAGATAATTGCCAAGAAAGCTATGCTTAGCAGAAAACAAATAAGAGAAAAAAACTTGCTGAGATTCAGATGGACATGGTGACAGATTCATTGCTAAAAGTAGGGCATATTCAAACTAGGAATGCTTTTAATAGATTTTTTTCACAGTTAAGTCTATTCAAATAAGCGAGACTATATGACAGCTGGGAACCAGCAAAAATACAGCAAGAGACTAACATGCTACATTCAGTTTTAATTGACAAATCGCAAAATCAGGACCTCAGTTCTGTGTATGCGATGTCATCCAAGAAAAAGAATAGTATTTCATGAATTCTCACCCTTTTAAGGTTAGAATCCTGTTGTGATTGGCTCTGCTGCTTCTGCACCCTTAACATGGAAATTCTAAACTTCTCACCTTCCGTGTCATACTATAATCAACATTATTATTGCTTTGATTGCAAAAGAAATTTCATCTTTCAAAACCAAAGCTATTTCAAAATTACGGTTTTACTTTCAGATTAGGAAATCCACTAAGCAGCTTGTTACCTGGATACGAAATTGGTATTCTAAAGTTAGATATTTTAGCTCTGTTTGATGCTTTAGACCAGCTCAAGTAGCAGACAAGATCCAGTATTCCAGGCACTCAACTGTCTTAAGCCTTAAAACAGAGCTACAAAAGCACAAAGTCTCCCCATTTTGCATAGTCCTAGGAAAAGGAAAAACAGAAGGAATATCAGGAAATGAAACAAGCCAAGTAGATACTGATTTCCTAAAAAGTCAAGGTGTGCATCCTACCAGCAAATCAGCACTTACTAGTCTAGCAGGGTCAGTCATGAGTCAAGCCTGCTTAGTCCTGATATACCACAGCTGACTGACAGTTACGTCCCAGCTCGCCCATCCACTTAAAAATTATTAGGGGTCTCCATTACATGGGTCATTTCCTTTCCTGCTCCCATAGAACACAGTTGCCTATAGTGCCATACTATTTGGCCTGAAAATTGGTTGAGGGGCTAAGTGGCCCCTGAGCACATCAAAGATAGACATTGCTGCTGTTGCTAAAACCATCATCTTCCTCTTTGCTTTTCTAATCCAAACTTCATTCTGCCTCAGATTCGAATTTCTTATGCTCATCATGCCTGATTTGGAATTGGTAAAGGAAAACATCCAAAGACTTTTCTGAAGTCACTTTACTCTCAGGAAATCTTCCTTTATTTCCCCACCTCAAAAACTGTTTATACCTAAGGCTGTCCTGAAAATCCCCCTTGAGAGATCATATCTGTAAATGGGAATTGAACTGCACTGCATTCTTAACAGATCTAGCTAAACATCTGAAAGCATCCATAAACACTGAGGAATACCATAAGGCTTTGCAGCATACCTTTTTGAATGCTCTAACTGCAGAGTGTTTAACTAGCTTGGCTGCCAGTTTGAACCTTCAAATATTATACATAAAGTCTCCTGTGTTTTATAGAAATGTATAGAAATGGCTCTTACAAAGTTCCCCAATGCACGCTAAATTATTGCTTATACCTTTAAATGCCATCTCTTGGCCATTGTGCTGGTTTTGGCTGGGATAGAGTTAATTTTCTTCACAGTAGCTAGTATGGGGCTATGTTTTGGATTTGTGCTGAAAACAGTGTTGATAACACAGAGATATTTTTGTAATTGCTGAGCAGTGCTTACACAGAGTCAAGGGCTTTTCTGCTTCTCACACCACCCCACCAGCGAGGAGGCTGGGGGTGCACAAGAACTTGGGAGGGGACACGGCTGGGACAGCTGACCCCACCTGACCAAAGGGATATTGCATACCACATGGTGTCATGCTCAGCATACAAAGCTGGGGGAAGAAGAAGAAGGAAGGGGTGGAGGGACATTTGGAGTCATGGTGTTTGTCTTCCCAAGAAACCATTACGCGTGATGGTGCCCTGCTTCCCTGAAGATGGCTGAATACCTGCCTGCCGACGGGAAGTGGTGAATGAATTCCTTGTTTTGCTTTGCTTGTGCACATGGCTTTTGCTTTGCCTGTTAAATGTTCTTTATCTCAAACCCACAAGTTTTCTCGCTTTTACCCTTCTGATTCTCTCCCCCATCCCACCAGGGAAGGAGTGAGCGAGCGGCTGCGCGGGGCTTAGTTGCCAGCTGGGGTTAAACCACGACAGCCATCCAAGTGATGCATAACAATGTGCATTTTAACTCCTCCCCAGGTTTAAATATATACAAATAGAACTCTTTCAACTCAAACAACTTTAATTTAGAACCTTAGAATTTGAACTAAATGAAAAATAAAAGCTTTGTTTCCGCAGTGAAAAGAGAATCAGAAGATAAGGCAGGTGAGTCTTGGTTAGAAATATTGCAGTATTTTTTTTTTTATCCTGAAATACATATTGGAAAAACATCCCCTTCCAGTGATTTTTAGTATCTTTTTGTTTTATTTTTGCTTCTATTTACTTTGCAAGAAAAATCTTCTATGTATCTTCCAGCTGAAGGACAGGAAACTATTATGCCATTTTTCTCAGTTACTAACATGGGACTTTCCCTGAATATTTTCCAGAAGTACTGTACTGGGTTTGT
>NW_010548638.1:0-5395 GCF_000687285.1 Phaethon lepturus
CAACCTAGTGTTTCTGTGATTCTGTGATGTGCCTTAGTGATCCTGCATAGTTACTTTCCAAAAGTAAACTAAACACCTTGTTTGTTTTACTATGCCTACTCAGCACAAAACCACTTTGATTGCTCATTATTAAGAGCTTTTCTTCTTAGAAAAGCATCTTGTGCCAGCCTCTTTTTATTACTCTGTTTCGGATAGTTGTGAGGAACACCATCTGTCAGAGTGCTCAGTTCTCTCAGCTTGTCTATTTTAAAAACTGGCATTTGCTTTCTTCCAGTGCAGGGCCTTATTCACTCACCATCCTGAAATTTAATCAAAACCGTCTTTAGTGGAGAAGAGATCTCTTAGGCCAACTTTTTGGCACTCAGCTTTGGGAAACTGTATCATTTCAAAGCACAGGACATACATGTTGTTAGCAGAAACAATTTGACCAAAGACAGTTGGATCGTGACTGAAGTCACACCAGACAGAGAACAGCAAGTCAACCAATCAGGCAGATACAAGATTGACAATAAGAGGTGGTATTTTGTTGGGAGCAATAGTGTTTATGTTAATTTATCACTTTTAAAAAAATCCCAAATAAGTTTATGCCTGGCTATATAACATTATCAACAAACCTGTTAACTGGCCATCTTCCTCTCCATCTCCTCAAGTCCCGAACAGGTAACTGTCTAATTCTGTATTATCCTTCCTGAAGAAATATTCACTAATTTTTATAGTTAGGTGATATGCTCTATCAGCTTTTAGAAACACTAAAATCTGTCACGGAGAATTTTTTTCTCCCCTTGTGTATTACCTAACCATCTTGCACTACTGAAGTTTATTTTATTCCCATTTATCACATTGGTTCAATTTTTATGACACTTGCAAAATGGCAACACTAAATCTTCACCTCGCTGGTATCATCACCTTGTATTATTAATTTAATGCCCTGCAGATGGCTCCAATTAATCACCAAAAAAGCCCTCACAAAACCCCATGGCTCCTTCACTTCCAAGTTACAGGCATTTCCGTTTTTAAATATTCTCCTCCCAAAGAAACTTACCTCCGCACACAAAAAGCTTTAACTGCATTCAGTGGTCTACAAATAGACATTCATCCTTGGCATTACTTCTTTCTGTCATGGGGAAAAGTATCTCCACTATAAATTTGTCCTCATCTTGTTTGAAAATGCTTATAGGACAAACATTTGTGAACAGTGTGAATGATTTGCCCAAACCTTTACATATAGAATTTATATTTTAAATCTAAGAGGTGCTCAGAATCTTGAAGATTTGGGGCTCCCTTTTCTCAAAATAATAATTTAAGCTATTTGAGTTTAAAAGGTCAGATCAGGCACTGAGCTTGAGAAGAATGACTCATCAAAAAAATGTCAGCTTCATGACAGAAAGAGTTTCTAACAGTGCTCCCAGAAAACTTGGGAGTTTATCTTTCTCTGTTCTCTAATGAAAGGCTGCAATTTCATACAATCATAGAATAGTCTGGGTTGGAAGGCACCTTTAAAGGTCATGTAGTCCGCCCCCCCCCCGCCCCTCCCTGCAATAAGCAGGGACATCTTCGACAACATCAGGTTGCTCAGAGCCCTGTCTGATTGTGCTGCATAGTTCAGCCAGAAAGGGGGATCTGAAAGGACTGAAAGTAGCCAAGTTTAAGTCTTATCTATGTCTTTTATCATCTATGAAACACAAAGAACAATTTTATAAACATATAGTTCTAAAACATGCTGGGAAAGTGGTATCACATGCGTAATCCAGAAAACATATATGGCCCAAGGATAAAACATAGTACATAGAACACCTCTAAAACCTATTTATGCATATGGTAGCTTTAAAAATGTTTTGATTAAGTATAAGGTGCCAGCCCTACAGTATTAAAACTACTAAAGCTAGTAATTTCAAATAGAACAACTGAGGATTAGCTTTGCATTACAAACAACTGAATCTGTCCTTGGTAACAAAACAAAACAAAAAAGAACAAGCTTCTGTAACACAATCCACCTCATGAGACTTAGCTTCAGCTTTGACATTACATGGTTCATCCTTGAGGTAGGTACCATCCAGAACTGAAGACACACCGTCAATAGGGTATATTAAATTCACCAGCTAATACAGCATCCATCAATCAACAAAACTAATTTGAGAGCTGTCTGCGTATGCAACTGAAAGGCACTTCGTAATACGGGGTTAAGTTTCCTGCTGGAAAGATCAACAAAGGTATGAAAGGAGAAACACTGATATGAATTAATCTCATCAAACTTTTTTTAACAGACACTTTCCCCCCAGTGTTTGCAGGGAACAGATTCCTATGTAAGTCTCTAGTCAGACAGAAGTACAGTCTGTCACACAGAGAAAACTCCAGAGCCACATGTTCTTATCTCCAGACAAAACATCCAGGCTCAACTGGGCAAGACTCCCTAAAGTGAGAGCAGCCAATGGCCCATAGGTGAATCCTGAGTAACAGCAAAGGACTAATCACAAGGGGAGAAAAAAAGAAACAAAACAACAAAAAACCCAGACTGCATTAAGACCACACTTTATCTGCTCTCCCCACCACCATCACTCATGTTCCAACTAAACTGGTACTGCAACTGAAGCTGACATACTCTGTGCCTAACCCCCTTGCCAGCCATTCAAGTTTTCTTTCCTTACTTAGAAAAAAAATTGCATGGAAAAAACACAATGGAGAGGACAGAAAAGTGCATCATCATTGTATCTTAAGTTCTGTAATGCAGAAAGATGTTTTGGATTAATGCACATTGGTCTGTACAAGCATCATGCACCAAAAAAAAGATAAAACCAAGGCAAAAGAGGCAAAAATACTTGGTTTCAGGAAAAAAAAATTGTTCTTAACTGCATGTACAACTTAATTGTGAAGGCACATAGCCACACTGAGGCATCCTTTTCCTCCAGAAATGCCAAGCTTCTTCCTATCTGAGAATTTCTTGCAATGCAACGCATCTGAGCAGCACAAAAGCAGCTGCTGTTGCAGGATGCCTGCCTCAAACAGAAAGAACGTTAGGCCTGGCAATAGGTCTGTGCCACAAACAGAACAGGATGTTTTACACTGAGAAGCAACAAGTTCTCGCCAGGATTCCACTGGTCCAGGAGTAACACACTGATTTCATTTTCTTATTAGAAAATACCTTTCCAAGTAAATTATGTTTTAGCATAAATTTCTGTGTGTCAGTATAAATGCAATGGGTGTTACATCATCCTGCCTTTCTCCAGGATAAAGACTAGTTGAATTTTTGGCTTCTTTTGGCTTTGTGATCATAAAGGGTAATTTTCCAGTCAAATTGCAAGTGTGAGAAAACATCGGTGCTGCATAGTTTGTTCAGGAAAGTACAGAAAATGCATTTTAATCCACATCTAGTCCATGGATAGCAATGTTTTCTCAGTGCTGAGTCCATTTAATGCTTTTGAGGTCAATTCCATCCTGCACCATTTCCCAGAGGGGGCTGTAAAGAAAGGAGAAAAATGAGGGCTATCTAAAATGCACAGGATGACATCAACAATAACCAAGCAATTTCATCAACTACACAAGAAATTAGGAGATACCCATCTACCTATCCTCTCCTTCTGGAGGTCAGTGAGCTTCAGATGATCAATCCTCAACTGTGTCCTCAGCCCAAAATGAGAGAGGTGAGAGTGCAGGTGCTCCACCTCATTTCCTGCTCCGACTTTGCGCATAAAGAATTCGTGTCTGTCAGAGACTGAGCCCTCACATTTGACACTGTCCAGATGAGTCAGAAGTCATTCAGTTTCACCAAAATAAAACAACTTATCAATAAACAAACTCAGTAACACCATCTCTGGCTTAGAAACTTCTAGGTACTGCCATACCTGCATGCCCTACTCATATTCTTTCCCTGCCAAACAAAGCATCTGGGAGAATGTTTGTCAGGTTTGTTTCCTTAAAAAATTGTCACAACTGTTAACATCAGGCCCACTACCCACCCTGGCAACACTGCTTGCTTATATACAGAGACACCGCCAGATCTTTGAAGCAATTACTCTCAACTAAATCAACCTCATCAACTGATTATCATACCCAAGAGGTCTTTACATTCAATAAGAAGATGGCTCACCTCATTTCCCTCAGCCTCTTAACGTGCTGTATGCACTTCTGCACTGTATAATCCACTTCTTCTTCTGTAGTGAAACGACCAATGCCAAATCTAAACCAAAAGAAAACCATTAAGGACTAGAATAACGTGCATAGAGGGATGGAACAGATCCACCACCTACTTTCAGCAGAAAAGAAAAATATTTGGAAGCATTAGGGAAGGCCACTCCACACACCTTATAGATGAGTGAGCCAAGTCTTCATCTGTTCCGATTGCCCGCAAAACATAGGAAGGCTCCAGAGAAGCTGATGTGCAAGCACTGGGGAAAGGGAAGTTAGGCAAATTTCAAACTTTTGTTCATGTGCAGATGCTACACTGAAGTAACACTTCACCAGTCTCCTCCAATAAAAAACAGGTCACTTACAGACATTTAATATTACTATGACTCTTTACAACAACCTGTACCAGCTTCTCTAGCCTCTTGTAAGCCACCAGTGAATACAAGCCAGAAGAGTGGTATTTCTGCTGCTGAAGAAAAAGAAGGGAAGGAGTAGACATTAGAGGGGAATGAAGGTAATAAATTAGAAGCATGAGGTAAGAAGAAAGAGCATAGATTACACAGTAAGAATAAACACAATGCCAAACAGAAGCAGCAGGAGTGAAGGCTGTGCAAAAAAGACAAAGGAGCCAAGACAGAACTACCAGAGAAGTAACATACCAACAGGAACATTAAAAAAGAAAAAAAAAAAAAAAACTTCACAAGCTGTTGTTTGGCAGCAGAACAAATCAATGTAATACAGTGCACAGAGGAATCCAGAGCAAGATGAACTAGTAATAGTCATTCATCAGTAGAGAGAACTTCCATCTTAAATCAATAGGCAAAACTCATTACATGTCGTTACTCAATTTTTACTGGTAGCAACATGCAGCACAAACTGGAGACTGTTTACAGCTCTCTGGTGAACAAAGCAGAGCCTCAGAAGAGATTTTCAAATTATAGAAGTGTTCGGCTTCAGAGACAGTCATGTTGAGACTTGCTCTTCCTGTTCATAGTGCCAACATATTTCTAATTAAGATATGCTGACTGCTTTGTTCGAAAGGTGAGGAGAGGAGGGCATCTTTACACTCCATTAACTTCATCATAAGCATCAAGTTTGTCTTAGTAACAGAAACGTTACTGGTCACTCCTGTAGAGTCAACAGAGCTCCACAAAAGTGTTTGCAATTTTCTTCCTGCTTTTGCATTACACACAGGGACTATGAGCTAATTTAATTTAGGTATTTGTCCAGCCTCGCTAGATTCTAGTTATGATCTACGTGTGAAATCCTGCTG
>NW_010548638.1:5416-6964 GCF_000687285.1 Phaethon lepturus
CGGAAGGACAGAAGCTGCACAGATGCTGTTAGCCTTTAGAATGACTTTCATCAGCAGTTACAAGTCAAGCTACTCAGATCACAGTCTGCAAGGCTGGCAGGTAGGAATTTCTAGATTGGTTTTTCTAGTTATGTTGGAGGTGGTGGTGTTTGGTGGTTTTTTTTTTTTTTTTGCTTTCACATAACGTAAATTTGACCTTCATTTGAAATATGCCACTTCAGAGAAACACCGTCTTAGAATGCAATCAATGCCAGGGTGACTCATTAAGCAAACATGCAAATACAGGGCACAGAGGAGACCACTCCGTAGTTTGTACCTCCATTAGCAGATCACAGAATCTTTGGGTTGGAAGTGACCTGTAAAGGTCATCTAGTCCAACCCCCCTGTCATAAGCAGGGACATCTTCAACTAGCAGAGGTTGCTCAGAGCCCTGTCCAACCTGACCTGGAATATTTCCAGGGATGGGAACATCTACCACCTCTCTGAGCAACCTGTGCCTGTGCTTCACCACCCTCACAGGGAAAAATTTCTTCCTTGTATCTAGTCTCAATCCACCCTCTTTTAATTTAAAACCATTATCCCTTGTCCTATCACAACAGGCCCTGCTAAAAAGTCTCCCTCCATCTTTCCTATAGGCCCCCTTTAAGTACTGGAAGGCTGTACTGTCTCTCCCGAGCCTTCTCTTCTCCACACTGAATAACTCAGCCTGTCCTCACAAGACAAGTGTTCCATCCCTCTTATAATTTTTGTGGCCTCCTCTGGACCCGCTCCAACAGGCCTTTCCTGTGCTGAGGGCTCCAGAGCTGGATGCAGTACTCCAGGTGGGGTCTCACCTGCTTTGGGTGCAGCCCAGGATGCAGTTGGCCTTCTGGGCTGTGAGCACACATTGCTGGCTCATGTCCAGCTTTTCATCCACCAGCACCCCAAGTCCTTTTCGGCAGGGCTGCTCTCCATCCCTTCATGCCCCAGCCTGTACTGATACCGGGGGTTGCCCTGACCCAGGTGCAGGATGTTACATTCTCTCCAAAACATACTGCTATCCTTCCCACACATTCCACCTACCTTCCTGAAGACAGAGCCACGTCTTTCAGAGCCATCAGAAGACTCTCCCCTTCCACATATGCAAAAGATAAATTGATGCATCCTACATACAAATAAATGAAATAGAAAAAAAAACTTCCATCAACTGAAACCTAGGGCAAATCCTATCCCATATGGCAGTACTTGCACAATGTGTAGCTAGAGTGCATTATTCAGTCATGGCCATTAACACTGAGGAGCTAGACAGTTCTAAGGGGCTCAGGATTTTGCTAATGTTACCTGGATAGCGATGCTCTTTATCTCCATTCATAACCACATCAGGAACCTCAGTCATTATTTTTGTAACTAGTCGTTCTGCCAGTTGTGAGATTCGCTTGTGGTCATACTAACAAAGAAACCAGAAAAGAGACCAAAATAATAAACAGTGTACAGTTCGACCTCACTCAAATTGCTTTGTGTCACCAGCCATAGGCAGACTGAAGTAGCTGGGTTTGGTTAGACTAGGGA
>NW_010548638.1:6995-8948 GCF_000687285.1 Phaethon lepturus
GAACACATCTGAAACTTAAAAAGAAACTGTCAAACTTTGCCTAATCTAGAGACTGTTTTAAAAGAGAATTACCAGTTTGGTCCTAGCTACCTCAGCCTTCAAAAATATTCCAAACCATTCAGAAAGATCTACATATACAAGCTGCCAAATTGGCTTTCTTAAAAGCACTGAGTTCTTTGTGTTTAAAGACAAGTTAAGTAATACATAAGATGATGCATTTTGCGACTTAAGAAAGGGCATCTGTTATGGTAAGTGCTCCTTAGTCTCCTAGAAGCTCTCACACTACACTACACAAAGACATGGACTTGCAAATTACTGTGACCTCAGCTTTTACAACATGTAACCTACGCGATGAGAACTGCCTATGTGCAGCATCTCATTCTAGACTAAAAATTGAGGTCACTTAGTGCTAAAAAGCAGTAAGGTATGATATCAGCTCCAGTGCACAGAAAAGGCCAGACACACACATGCAATTCATGCTTGTTTACAAGCTTGAAAAAGCTTTAGAAGAAAACAAGGCTATCTCAAATATTATTTAGTTTAGAAATGCCAAAACTCTGCTACGCAAGAACAAGAATCCAGATCTGAGGCTCATGCAAAATTCAGGCTCTGCAGGCTCTCCAGCCTCTAAGGCGGCTTCCATAAGCACCCAGCTCAGATGGCCTGTCCTCCCAGGAAGAAGCTTAATCCTATGGGCACAGACCTCATTTATGGATCCCATTGGCACTATGTTAAAGGATGTAAAAACATTTCAGCTGTAAGGAATGCATTGGTGTCCACAAACAGATATAGCAGCACACAGAGGCTTAGACACCAGACCTAGCAAATAAACTTTACTGTCCAAACTAGGAAAAAAACCCACCAAATTATTAGCTGCAAAGCTGCAGTAAACTTGAACTTATACACATTTAATAGGTATGATAATGGACTAGGAAGTCTTGTTTTTTTCAATATACATTACATAAACATGATTTATTTCATTTCAGAGATGCTGCTAATACACGTCTGCAGAATGGAGAGATGAATAGAAGCACTTAAAGCCATATTTCACCAAAACTGTAAACGTGTTGTAGAAAACCATGACTCAAACCACTTCAAGAAAAAAGAAACTTAAGCAAGCTGAAAATCAACTTCCAATTACCCTAAAACATCCTTGAATATCTCAAAACATTTACTTAATTTTACAACACATGAATCAAATTTAATTCAGGCACACGGACACAAAAAGACTTAAGCAATCCAAGATCTAACTACCCCTGTTATACTATTTTCTGGAATCCAAGACAAATATCTTCTCCCACATACCTCCATCTCCTGCTGTGCCACTTCACATGCTGCCCCCAGGCCTACTGCTAAAGGAGTGGGCACAGTCCCAGACCGCAGTCCTCTCTCCTGGCCTCCTCCACTTTGCAGGGGTTCTAGCCTGACACGCGGTCGACGGCGAACATAGATAGCACCAACCCCTTGAAAACAAGGAAAGCTGTTTTAGTATGCACTCACAGTTCTGAAATTATGAAAAGGGACTCCAAGGTTTGGAAACATTCCTTATTTCCACAGAAAACACATATTTGGACACCTCACTGGAGAAAAATGCTGTGAACACATACAGAAGCACAGTATTTCCTAGGAAAAGGTGTTTGTTCGTGTTGCTCTTCATTCAGGCTCCCAGAGCTTCAGCCGTGGGAGAAGCTCAATTTCCCCCAGTATGCTTCAGCCACGTAAGGACTCAGTACTTCCCTTACTTCTCACAATTGCTGTGCACAGCTGAAGTTCATCCCTTTGCACTGAAGTACTGATATTTCATTCACTAATGTTCCATTACTGACTTCCAGCTGAAAGCTCTAGAACTCCTTTCCCTGGATTACCGGGCCAGCACCAGTCCCAGGAGTCCTCTCCCGTTCTTCTCATTAGGGACAATTCATCAGTTGTTGGGATCACCCTGCACGGCTCGAC
>NW_010548639.1:0-37056 GCF_000687285.1 Phaethon lepturus
AAGCAAATGGAAGAATTTTGACTGTCGCTTTTCCTGCACCAAACCCGTCTAAATAACCCCGAGATACCTCGTACCCTTCTGCGTGTGTTGGTGAAGAAGCGGTGGAAGGAGAGTGAAGTTTGCAAAGGGTCGAATAAAACCAAATCCGAGTGTTTTTACGTTGGCCTCGGATTACAAAAAGAGGATAATAAACTAAGGTTTCCTGAAAAAATGATCCGTGTGCTCTTACTCCCTTTTTCTATTTTAAAGGGATGGGTTATCCTTTTCAGGGTTCTAAGATAGCTTTTTATATATCACTTTGGGCTATGATAGTAAGGTAGTATGGTTCCAAGAGAGAGGGTATTTCAGAGATGCTCAACTTGAAAATTGCACAGGTCATGTGTGTGTTCTTGCATTTAGATGTTTTGATTAGTGTAATTTGTTGTTTCCAGCATATAACATCTTACCCCAATGTCAAATGTGTAGTCAGTGTATGACAAAGACTGCAATATTCTTTCATGGTAAAATATACATTGAAATTATTGTTATAGAAAAACAGACACGAAACACTTCTTTTTCATAAATTATAATTAAAAGGCAAAGCAGCAATCACATTCTCTTATATAGTAACCATTTGAAAACAAATTTATTTCCCTTTGGAAGACTATTCTTTCCTCCTCTATGGAAAACTTGAAAGATTAATCAAATTATCATCTTTTGGATGACTTGCCTCTCTGTTAAAATCACAGTCTTGGGGGGGGGGGAAGCCAAAACCCCAACAACAAAAAAACTTGCTACAGTGAATGTTTTCACTTTCTTTATTCATCGCTTTTTTTTTTTTTAAACTCTTGCTCAAAGTCTGTCCTGTAGACTTCATTCTAGCTAAAAATGAGCTGAGTGAATAGTGGAAGTTACTTTGGCTGTTCACATCAAAGGCTTTGCAAATACACTTTCTAACTAATTGGAGGCAGTGTTTTATTCCTTGATACCTGCATATTTTCAGGGATGCTTCTTGTAGTGGTATGAACTACTTTTGAGTTCAACTTGCAACTGTAGTGTAAAGCTTTATGATCATCTGTAGCTAAATAACTGAGTTTTGAGTTGCACTGTACAATATGAATGTTGTGCATCTTCTTTGCAGCAAAGCTGCTCATATTTGGAGCACCTGTCTGCCTGGGGGTGAAATAATCTGCAAAACATAGTTGAAAGACTATAAGTGTAAAAACAGAACTTGTATATGGGGAGAAACAAAACAATAGTCTTTTTGCTGTCTGTAACGGTGTGTCTTGCTTCTGTTACTACATACATGCACTAGCTAAGTTTTCTGAGTGCAATTAAAATAGTGCTATTTTGTTCTGAAGCTGCTGTAGGACAGTTCATCAAAAATAAATCTCAAGTGAGCCATGACAGTTCTTGTGCTGTGCCAGTTTTGCAGAGTAAAACTGACTGTCTCTTTAATTGAGAGCCTTTCTGGAGCAGAGACAAACAGATGAGAATCTAGGTGAGGGCCTCCAAAAGGAGAAAGAAATTACTTGTGTGGCTGAGGAAGTGTGCTGAAGACTACACTGTAGCTTGTGATCTAACAGTTAGTAAATGACTGGGAATGAAAACAGTTGTCCACCTATCATCTGGGATGTGGGAAGTGCAAGAGGCACAGAAGTACTTAAGTACTTGACGCCTACTGCTATAGTGCCAGCCTCTGTCATCTGCAGAGCTCTGCTGGCTGCTCGGCATTAGGTACGTTGTGGTGCTCTTAAGGGTAAGAATATCTTATAAAAACAGGCACTCTGTTGTCCTTGGGTGTATGGTAAGAGGGTGGGTGGGTCCTTTATTAATTGGCCCATGTAAATAATGCTTAGATGACTTGCAGATAACTGATGTTTGAGAGTATTCTTCAGGGTAAGCTCAAGTTGTGCGTTTTAATCAAAATTTCTCTCTTAGCAAACAGATCAGTAAGCATACCCTGTGAAACAGAAGTTCATGTTTAGCTTGTGGTTGCAAGCACTGCCACTCTTTTGCCTCGGAACAAATACAAAAACAGACTGAAGCACACTGTGTAATGTCAGCGCATTGAATCCCTGCTGAGTTGGGGCAGACTTCTGCTGTGTTCCGTTGCATCTAGGTCAGGTAGAGGGGTATTTTAGACAGCCTCCTTGTTCGAAGAGATTGAAGGAATATCTACAGTAACTACACCTTCATATTCAAAGGCGAACTTTGTTTTCCTGATCATACGTGGTTAAGATGGTCTGTTTCTATTCTTGCATAAAGCAGGGAAAAAGGAAGTTTTTTTTGTTACTTGAATGCCACTAATAAGGGACCTGTTTTCAAAGTTGTACATCAGTTGGCTGTAGTAGAGCTTCAGTATCTCATTTAAAGCATCTAATGTATCACTTTTGCCTTAGGGCCTGTCAACCATGAGAAGTCCGACTGGGACGGGCATAGCAGAAGAAATAGCATGATGAAGCTGAAGCTGTTTGCTTGTAGTAGGCAAGCACTATTTGAAGAAAGTCAAAGACTTTGTCTGCCAGCAGAAACTGTTTCTTCATGGGACAGTTGAATGAGGCCGTGTTCAAAACCAGCAGTGGGTTTTGGCTTGAAGCTCTTAACTCTTGAGCTTTAGAATGCCTGAAGAAACACTGGACAACTAAAAGTGAAAAGGGATTTTTTTATTATTGTGTGTGCCTGTTCATGTCTGCTGTTGTGAGCTCCTGAAATACTATGTGTTCCTCTCCTCTAGCAGCAAGGAAAGGGAGGAAGGCTGTAAAGGAAGGCTAGAAATCTGCCTGTTAGGCAACTTTGGAAATATAAAATGATTTGGGGGCCCTCTAGCTATTCAGGATGCTATTTTATTTTATTCGGAGCAGTGTTTTAATAGTAATTTTTACAACTGAAGCAGTAAAGTTACTGTAAGACCCTATAGGAATGTGTGTAGCAGTTGAAGGAACATTTTAGATTTGAACTGGGAAGGAGAGGAGGCATTCAACAAGCTCTTGTACTCTGTCCCACTCGGCTTTCTAGTTATTAATCTAAGGACTTGATGTTATCTGAAGTAAATCCCTGCTATGCAACTATGAAGAGAGACTGCCAGTTGCAGTACACATGGTTAGTTCATTTTTGGCCAAGGGAGGAAGGCCAGACCGTAGTGCAGGAGTAGGACAGCCTAGCTCTTCCAATGGACTGGTGTTTGCATCCTGTGGCAGAGAAGCAGCATCTCGTGTTTCTCTCCAGCCTGAGATTCTCTTCAGGGAACCTCTAGTTTCTTAGATCACCTCATATCATTCCTGCAGCTGTTACAGCACAGGAAGGTGTCCTAAATCTGAATGACTTGACCAGGTCTGCTGCAAAAAGGATATTGTGTGCCATTGTTACTCATTCATGA
The DNA here is from genome assembly GCF_000687285.1 of Phaethon lepturus. Lineage (NCBI taxonomy): Eukaryota > Metazoa > Chordata > Aves > Phaethontiformes > Phaethontidae > Phaethon > Phaethon lepturus. The sequence goes on from NW_010548639.1 coordinate 3,359, forward strand.
AATTAATTTTCAATATAACTCTTAATCGTAGAGCTGTGAGAAACTTTGTCATTAAATTTCTAGACTGTATTGAAGAACTGGAACAGGAGAAGAGTCTATGTTCATAACTGAAGACAAACTCAAAGCAAGGATCTGTAGTTAGAATTCTTTTTTCATAGAAACTCTGAGGAGAATGTGATCTTTGCATCAAAATTTATTGACATTGAGGTAAATGTTACTCTTACTTGCTTTAATTATAATAGTTGTTATTAAGTCTTGATTTCAGTAGGTAATCTGGATTAAAGGAAAAGATGTAGTTTGACAGTATTTCCTTTAATGTGGTTTACTTCATCCAGTTTCACGTAGAGTTATGGTGAAAGTTTTTTCTTACATTATTTGGGATATAGATAGCAAATTAATTTAGGTTGGCTAGCCAGGTCTTTAATCTAAAACAACTTGTGAACACAGATAGTCCCTGGAATTGTGTCTTTTTGTTTCTCTGTATTAGTTGTCTTAGCTTTTGAAGTCTTGTTGTATTTTTTTTCACTCATAGTCTTTGTTTCTGCAACCTAACCAGTTGTGCCTTTTTTTTTTTCATGTCCGCAATGAAGCGAAGTTTCTTAAAAGCATTCTTCATATATCAGGAAGAAGCAAAACGAGCATCATCACATCTGTGCTAAAGATGAACTGCAAATATATGTGAGTTACCTGTGTGGTGTTCAAGAGAAGAGGTACAGGAGACAGGAGGAGGACTTCTATGTCGCTAGGTGTGGCACTTCAGCAGATGAAAGTGGTTTTGGTAGTTGCAGGGCCAGACCAGCTACTTGTGTGTTTTTCTAAAGGTTTCATGTACAGTCAGTATTTTCTATTTAAGATGAAGCTAGTATGCTGAACCATGCTTGGACTGCATCAGAACCCAGACAATACTGATAGTGAAGTTGTGCGGTTGTGCAGTCCTTGCTTGCACTTAATCAAACTTTTATAACATCTGGTCTGATACTTCCCCCAAAAGTGATTCGTTAGAAGGCTAGTGGAAAATTGCAAGGTGTTTTGTTTTTTTCTGAATCTTATTCTCTGCAATACAGTATTTAGGACTAGATTATTTGTTTATAATGTGACATTTACAGTTGAGACTGAGCTGTGTGTCAAGGCTTCTGTGGTTAGTTAAGTGATATGCAGTGCAGCAACGTCTTTTATTAATCTTGCAGATGTGAAGTGGTTAAGGTGAATTGTTAAGACATTGTAAGATGCAGTCAGTAAACCCTCCTTTGATCTTTTATTGTGAAGCTACTTATAAGATGACCTGTAAGCATAGCCTACTTGGCTTCATGTGATTACTTTTGCATACAGTATTGTTGGAGGATTTTCTTGGGGCTGGGAAAGTGTATAAATTAATACTGCATGCAAAATCTTGACTCTTATGCTTCTGGAGTTACATTTATGTAGTTTGTATGTGTAAGGATGTATCATACTGTCTTTCTCTGACCCTTCTGACTTGTTTAAAATGGAGAATTGATGACCGATAGGCATTCTGCGGGTGTGGTGGTTTTACTCCCATTCAGGGAATGGTCCTTTTATTATTTACTGTCTATTGTTTATGTTGGTGAAAGTGTTCAGAAAATGCTATGTGTTTTCATGGATTTTATGATGAGTGGCATCAGAAATGAGTTCTTGGCAAGTGTGGCTTCACCTTCAGACTTCTTGCATACCTTATACCAGTCCACAGATGAATTTCCAAGGTAGTTTTTTATCAACAGTATTCACTGAATATAAGTATAAAATTTGAGGTGCCTTGGGCTTGTGTTCTTAGTGTGCTGTGAAATGCTGTGTTCAGAATCCAACTTCTGCTGACATTAGTTATTTGAGAATATGCCATGCTTCTACAAAATTATGTCAAATCGCCATCCGAGCACTTTGTGGAACATAAGAGGCTCCATAGTAGTATGGCATCAAGAAGGAGCACTGGAAGAGTTAAAAATAGCTGACTGTCATGCTGGAGAATCACTTTTCCATTTTTCTGATCTATCTGTTTTGACTCCAGTAGCAGATTAGGTGGGATCTCACCAAAGAAGAGACACCCTGTTACTTGATATCGATCATCCTGGGCATTGAGCAAGTTTGGAGGTGAATAAGAGAGAAGCCTGTGATATTATAAATAAACAGACATTCATAACTCTCATTTTTTAACTGGATTCTTGGTCTTCAAATGTTCTTACTTTTGGTGTACAATTTTCTACTTGCCTTTTGTAGCTGAATACTAGAGGGAAACAAGCATTTCTGAATGATACCTACTTCTGCTCATTGTATGGTCTTACAGTTTATTGTTACCTTTTCACCTTTCTTTGTATTTAAGCAGTCCATTGCTTTTTTTGGGGTTTTTGTGGTGTTTTTTCCCACCCCCCAATGATCCTCTGTGTTTTCTGATTTCCCTAAACCTTTTATTTCAGGAAATGCCCTAAGCTAAATTGAGATTCAGCCAGAGATCTCGCATAGAAGTGTTAAGTGCGATAGCTGAAGTTGTGCAAAAACTGAGTAGCTGAAAATAAGCCTTTACAATTAAGTGTTTTAGGCCACTGTATGTGCCGGTGTTTGGCATCCTTTTGGTTTGTGTGTTGCTTTTCATCAATTCTTAAGAGTAATCTCAGAAGAAAAGTGCTGTATCTCTGTGAGTAGGAATTAGAGTGAGAAAATAAGAATATCTCATGTGAAGCCTAGAATGAAAAGATCAGTAGGTTGTACAGTTTTATTCTTCATGAACAAAGAAGTCCTGATGCTACCTCTTCCTTTTCTGCTAGAAGTCTGGGTCCTGTCTAGCCAGGAAACTGATGATGAAGCAACATTAAGTGCACGTTCGTTTGGATTTAATTTAACTAAAGTAACCAATATTTTGAAAAATGTGCAGTCTTGCTAACTGAAAGTACATCCTGCTTCTAGCCAGAGGCAAGATCTTAAGATGCAGTTTGCAAATACTATTTTCAAAGACAAATATATCAACTTGAAAATATTTGTATTTTCAGGTAATGTAATTCTTCCATTACTTAATCTAATTGTGGACTACTTTTTAAGTGAAATTCAGTGCTGTAGGTCTCATGGAGGAAAGCTGAAGCCTCTTTTCCAAGCTGAATGCTGAATCTGCTGTGACAGTAGAAGTGAAAATAAGGAACCATTCACAGCCTTATCTACAGAAGATTGAAGTCATAGATCCCAAGAACCTAAACAGAGGACGCACTGGGTAAACTGGGAGCACCCTAAGCAATGTGGAAATACAAGACTGTGGTTTCATGAAGGATAAACTTGCTTCACTGGAACAGTCGGGTAGACTGAAAAGTCATTCTTCTGCCTAGGCTTTGCCCAAAATATAGCTTGTTTTGAGATGCATATATTTAACTTGCTGGAAGTAAAACTATTCTTCAGTAAAAGATTTAGGATGTAGTACTAACACTTGTTCAAATGCTGTGGTGACTATCATAGTCTAAATAACAGATGACTCTTAGAAGACTGGACATGCTGATTTGTATTTGGAAAGGTCTTCTGATCTAAACCTCCAGAGCTGATCTTAAATTTCAGTATACTTTGGACATTTTCTGTTACCTTATCAAAGTATGTGTTTGATTTGACTTAACAGCAAAGTGAGTCTTAAGGTATGACAGGTTTCTGCAGAAAATGGCGAGCTTTGAAGATGCAGAGGAACCAAAAAGTATGGTCTAAACAAGAACTAGAGTGATCTTAAGAAGATTGAAATAGACTCTTGTGGAGACTTGATTAAACAAGTTTAATCCTCATTAATTTGGTAACTCTCTACTAAAGATCTAGTCCATGTAGTAGAAGGTGGGGTGGGTATGAGTGTGATTCAAATTTATTTGGTTAAATTTATTCAGCTTTTTGTGTGGGTGTCATTGTGTCTGTGAGCTCAGGCTTGCAAGTGTGAATTGCTTACCGTTGGGTTCCTGCTCATAACTGTCAGATTTTTCCCTCTCTTGGAAATTCCTGACCCATTAAATGAGACACTTCTGGGACTGTCTAATGTATCAGCTGCCCACAAAGCAGATGCAGAACTACAGCAGTTCACAGCTTGGCATGTTAAGATAAACCAGCATTTGGTTTAGTAATTTTTTTTTTTTAAATACCCTCATCTGAATCTTGCAACAACTTAGCAGTTGCCTCAGAAATAACGAAGTTGTATGTGCATCTGCATATGGGCAGAGGAGTGGAGGTCAGGTTCTAGAGTTGTCGTCTTCTAGTCAAGGTATGTTTGCGAGTTGGACATTCCCTCAGGAGCTACCATCCTTAGGTTCAGGATACTGCTGCCTTGCTGCCAGAAACACAACAGGGTGTTCTGCCCAAGTTTTGGCCTGTTCCGTTAAGTGTTTCAGACCTTTTACAAACCCACCTTCATCAGTGGATTTAGCTAATAAAGTTAACTGTGAAAAGAAGCAGTTAAGGTTGCACCTCTATTTTTGCAGAGGTAGCAAAACTATGTTGCAGAAGATGGTAGTTATTGTTGGGTGTTGGTATATACGTCTTTCAGTTTAACCTCAGGACAGATATCTTAAGCTTTAACAAAAGACCTGTTTGTGAAATTATACATAAGTTTAGGTGACTTTAAGCGATGTTTGCTCATGTTCAAATACCATGTTTCTCTTAGAAGTATTGATTGAGAAGTCAAAACAGATGTGAGTTACAATTACTTGGGACTTGTCTGGGATGGTTCATTTATCATGGAAGAACTAATTTTATTCCTGTTAATGAATGCTAGTAGCTGGTGTTCTCTATTTGCATAGAAACAGGGTCCTTTCAACAGATAAAACTTATTATCTTAATTAAAATGATGTATGGGAATTTTTAAGACTGCTCTCGGGCTACCAACCTGATTTGTAATAGAATTATAAAGTATCCTTCCACAGTATGATTTACAGTATGTAAAGGGCCTACACCAGCCAGTCTTAAATGGCCAGTAACAAAAGATCATATAATGAGAGAAATCTATATGTCTGTACCTTGATGATGTGTTCATAATCTAAACAAACATGAATTAAAGCCAAACTTCTAACCATGAAGACAGTGCAAGTAATGATACCTTGGTATCCAAGCTCTAGCACTGGCAGGGATGTACACAATGTGTGGGTTAGAGAGAAAAATAGACAGGAGGGACAAAAATTCAGGTGGTATTGGAATTGCAGTTGAACTGAGCATTGCCTTATGTCAGTAGAAGGAAACCCGATACAAAGCTTTACTGGTTCACCAGCCAGTCTCAATCAGAGTAGAGCCAGGATTTCCAGATGTTAAGCAGATAACACATGGAATTTGAGGCTAGGTCTTGTTTCTGCAACAGAAGTTAAGCTGCCTTTTTCCAAAGAAGAGTATCTTAAGCCAATTGGCAAGTTTATTCTTGAAGTAACTTTCAAACAGCATGAGTGCATTTTTACAAGAAAAGTATCTTGACTGAAAATTTCCGTGCCTTACTTGTAGTCCTGCTGTTTTTAACTATTTTTGTAGCTTGAAAGAGTAAGTTTAGTGTAACAATTATGTGAAGAAACAAATGCTTATATCTACTTTTAACCAGAAGGATGCATATCAGGAAAAGCATGTTGGATATACAATGATGTGGCAGTTCGTTAATTGGTAAAAGTTTTAGAGCTAAATAGTGATCCTTCTCTGCAATGACAGAAGACCCAAATTTGCAGCAGTAAATTGCTGTCTCAGTTCTTAAAACTTGCTGTATAGTTGAATACTTAGCTTATGCTTAGCAAGATATCATAATGTGGTAATTATGCATTCTCTGAATTTAATATACTTGTAGTATTTCTTAAAAATGGAGTGGTGTTCTTTCTGTTTATTGTCTGCCTGGATTTTCTTTGCAAGCATAAAAAACATTTGCAATTAAGCTTCTTCAGGAATTCTGACATCATCGTTTTAGCTGGAAGTCTGACTGGTAGAACATGCACAAACGACTTCCATGGGGGATGGTGACTGTTTTACAGAAGCAGGGAGAAAATGCAAAACCATGGCAAACAGTCCCCAATATAAGAATAAATCTGGCAAAAGTTACAAGCTCTGATTAAGGTTTAAATAGACTCTATAGCTTAGGCTTTATAAGGGACTCCAAATTTGAATTGACATGCTTGAATTTTTGCACAAAGTTGAAACTTGAACTTAATAAGTGTTGAAGCATAGCATGTTTTTTAGTAGCTTAAGAATGTTCATTACATCACTTGCTTTGAAATGACTTTTTACACTTTGTATGAAACTACTGAAAGTTGCACATGCCTTTTAGTCTCTCACATTAGGAAGTTTTCATCTTGAGATGTCAGTGGCTTCAAGCAGACCAATTTTCATCCTTAGAACATGCATTAAGTTTGTGTTCAGATTTAAGATCTAGCTGGGAGTTAACTTTGACTTAAGAAAAAAAACCACCAGATTTTACTCAGCTATACTAATTATAGACAGTGGAACTAATCTTACAAGGTAAGGTCACGTTAGCTGCTTTGCAGAAAGTGTCACTGTGTGCAGTATTAGTCAAGGTAGCTCCTTTCAATGAAAGGAGCAAAACTTGCCTGCGCTGTCTCTGAGGTTAAGTGTCGCTGTGGGCAGTTCAAGGAGCAACTTAAACCTCAGTGCCCTGTTTGTGCTGCAATAACTTGTTCTCAGGTCACTGCCTTTTTCTCAGGTGGTTAGTATGATTTGATGTCACTGGATAAGCTTAATCACACAGCTTTTTGAAAATCCTGTGAAGATTCTCTGGCATCAGTTAAAATATTTGAACATAATTGAAGAAATACTTTTGTCCAAGAAAAATTACTGTATTAGTGCCCAGAAGAAGTTGGTGTCCAACTGACAAAATACTTGTTTGTCAAGACAAGAAGCTATCAAAACCAGGTAAAAACTAGAAATAAAAATAGCTCCTAGCTTTGTTTACCAAACAGTTGACTCGCTTACAAGGAGTCTGCATTAGCAATGAAATAGCTCTTCTAGGAGTCTTGAGTATAAAAGTCTTTAATTAGACCCCATCACCTTTTTGGTGTATCTTGTCATCAGAATTGATTTCTGAATAATGTTTTTATAAAAAAGTGTTAGTCAGCTCTGGAGTATTTTAATTTCTCTTTTGTAAGAGATACCACTTGCCCTGTTGAGTAAGGTTTATCTGAGTTGCTTTGATTCCTAAAGTGTCTGAAAGTTGGTGAAAATGAACAGGCTTCTGCTTTGGGTTATGTTGTCAAGGTGCTGCTTAGACAGTGAAATTATTCTGGGGGGAAAAAGAAAACCCACAACCACAAGAAACCCACAACAAAAAATTCCTTGGACCTGAGGGATAACAGTTCAGGACTTCCCCTTACATGTAAGTATTTGAGGAATATTAAGAACACCACACATCCTCTCTAATTAGTTGCATCCCTAAAGAAGAGGTTCTAAAAAGAGAGACTCAAAACTTAGTGGAATCTGGATGGTACAGACAATTAGATTTAGGTTTCGCTGTCTGAGGCTGCTCCTGTACCAGAAGTAGGAAACACTTGTTTGAGAAGATTTAATCCTCTGACCTTGGTTGGTCCTATGGCTGAACTAGAGCTATTTTTCCAAATATCTGACCATTGTCATCTTATTCCATCTCAAGGCCACTATCCCCTCTCTGAGAAGCAGGTTTTTCTTCCTTGTCTTTTTTTTTTCCCCTCCACTGCTAATTGTAAGGTAAACCAGTTGGTTAATTTGCTTCATCTGTCATTCTAATGTTTGAAACTTTTTCTCATGCAAACAGTTGAGATTAATTTAGGAGTGCTGTTCCCAAGGTGGTTCTAACAAAGCGTCTCTTTGAGAGAGGTAAATGCGCAGGGGCAAGACGCATTATGAAAATTTTAGTGAATACACTGCAACTTCACAATACAACCAGAATGTCAGGGTCTGAACAAAAGTCATGGTGTCTGAAAGTTCTGCATAATCATGATCCCTTCTGAAAATGATAATGCTTCTGGGAGGGCCTATCTATTTAATTCCAGACCTGAAGAGCTAGTTCACATAAGCAAGTCTCAGGGATATCTTCACGTAGCGACTGTATTTAGTACATGTCTTCGGCCTGGGGCTGCACTCCAGTTACAGCTTCATTTGCTTTAATATTATTTGGAAAGATTGGATTATTAGCTTTCCCATTCCTCAGAAGGTAAGAAAATTGAATCAGAAATCAAAATTTGAAGCTAAAGGAGTTGAAAGAAAACTAGCCAACTAAATTCTACAAAAAAACCTCAAAGCAAACAAACAGAAACCCCACTTTCAGAAATACCATACCAAGCCAATGGTATTTGAATCTTGATGAATTCTTCATTGCATGGTTCCTTTTTAGGAAAGCTTTACAAGCAGTAACTAAGTGTGCAGCTTCTCGATTCACTGCTAAAGTAGGGTTTCTTATTCCTCAACTTTCTGAGCATTATCACTTTGGTTTGCCTTTTTCTGGAGATATAGTTCAAGAAGTTATTCAAGAAAATGTCCAGGAGGTGCTTTTTCCTGGTTTATCTGATACAGGCAGAAGCTGAAAGCAAGTTCCACCTTCATGGTCCTTGACAGATGTGAAGCTTTTAAAATACATTTCTAGTGTGTTGTCTTGGTTAACATTCCTTCTGTTCACATGGTGTTTATTCAAAGATCTGCTCATCCTTCAAAGAGAATATTGGAAAAAGGGTCCCTGTGCCTATAAAGCTCTTGCTCCTCTAGCTTATCAGGTACTTTAATTTTAAGAAGTGTGCCATTCAGAAGTAGAATTAAGCAGTTACTTCAATACACTACACTAATGCATTAATACATGCATTAATCAGAAAAAGTAATATGAACAAACTAATGAGAGAGGCTGCACAGACCTGGTGGTTTTATGGACTTACATTTCAGGAAGTATGCAAGGCAGTTACTGAAGTGCCACTTGGAGTTGATGGAGGCAATCTGAAAGCAAGCTCTGTACTTTGGAGAGACTGTATACTTGAGACAGCATTGGAATCCAGTTTATGTGAAAATGCTGTTTCTTGAAGAAGAGTAGCTTCGCTGGTTTTTCTCTTTCTAGGTAAACCTTGCATTAGACATCGCCAGAGTTAATAGTTATGTCAAATACCTGTGCACATAAATATTTGACTCAGCTGTTCAAAGCCAGCACCTGCTCCACTTAAGAGGAAAAAAAAAAAACTTGCTTTTTGCATGCTCCTATCTTCCTGTTCTTTAGCACCTGTGTAGAAACCACAGTCAACGATACTTTCCTGCTAAAGAGGAAGGAGCAGAAAAATGAAAAAGCAAAGGAAGTTGTCATTGCTCTCACTCCTTGCAGGTCTATTGCCTTAAAGGTAGCCAGCCCTCAAAATTTCTCTCTTAAAATAGACTGCATTAAATGAAGAGAGATTGAAACAGGTTACTTTGTTTTTTTGGTAGCAATAAGTTTAAACTTATTTATATCTTAATTGTTGGGTGATTAGTGGATACTTCTCATCAACTGTCTAATAAATATGGGTGGTTTTTGCTTATCTGTTACACAGTTATCGTAGTCTATTCATTTCTGTTGTGCCCCTTTTAGTATATCCATTTTGCAGCCCTGAGATTGGGTTGAACTTAACAGTATCCTATTCTAGAAATGCTGGCCATGCTGTGATATAGCTGTAGCTTTAGAGCGATAAGTTTTAGATGAGGAAACACTTAAACCTAACTGTCTGCTTATTGGAATGATTGAGATCGCGTGATCTAATGATCCTTTTTCCTCCTTTCCAGTTAATGCAATGGCTTTCTGATAGCTTTAGAACTGAAGGGTATCATTGCAATGACTGGTTAGTGCAGACTGCTGAAAATTATTCTTAAGGTGCTACAGTGAGCTATGTCTTGACTGTACAAATGGTTTTGTAATTACATATTCTTCCAAAGTTCTCCCAGTAATTTCTTTTTTCATGGATGGGAGGGGATGACCATGTGAAATACAAAGCATAGCCTTTATAAAGAAATATTTCATGCACTAAGTCCAGTGTCTCTTAGAATGGCTACAAAAGTACTGTGGTAGTGTTTGGGTTTTGTTTGGTGTTTGTTTTCTGGGGGTTGTTTTTGGTTTTTGTTTTTTAGGCAGAAAAGGAAATCCAGCAGAAGTGTGAGCTTCCTTCACAGGTTTTATAGTTTGCATCTTTTTCAACGGTTGAAGTTTTTACTTAACATCTTGCTTGAAGCTTAGTGGCTTCTGTTGCTTCAAATGCTAACTGAAAGATAGGGTGCTTTATGGCTTAAACCTCTTTTATACTTTGTTGTCTTCCTCTTCTGCCCACACTCGTTTGTCATAAATGAGTCAAAAGGAAATCACGTTGGCAATGGATGAAGCCGAGTACAGTATTAGTTCCAGAGTCAAGCATTGTGTCAATCAGAAACTAAAGGAAGAGCAAGATCAGGGTTTGCCATGCAAGCAGTCTGTACAACATGTGATACGGGAAAAATAGGTTTGAGCTAGACCAGAGTCAAGTCAGGCTAGTTGGGAATCCCTGGCAAGTCAAGTTAGGCAGGATCAGAGCCCTAAACAGTCTGGGGCACACTTGCAGCCAACGGGCGTTAAGTGAAAAAGTGTGTGCTAGGCTTTTATTCCAAATGGTGTGGCTGACTGGAGTGTCCTAAAGCAGTTGCTAGCTTCATGAGCTGGTGGTTTCTTAGCTGAGAAGGAGGCAAAGACCTGTAAACAGGGAGGTTTTCTTATGAAAGTTCTCTTACCTAGGAATTAATTTTTTTCTTTTCTGTTAGAAAACAGTAAGAGGAAGGTGAAGTGACGTCAGGACTGCTGCTTAATGCTAGTTGGGTGGTAGATCTAAGTGAGAGCAGATGATAGTGCTTCTGCTGCATGCTGTGCTAGGGATGTCCAAGTTAGCTTTCTTAAAGCATTTTGGAGGATATGTTGGTTTGCGTTTCATTCCAAGATGTCATGGCCAGACTACCTGATGATAGACCAGTGCAGAGATGCCAAGCTACCTCTATGCTGTATAGGTGTGTGTATATATAAAGGATTACTGTGTGCTTTCAGTGAGTTAAAAGAGTAACTGTACAAATGACCAAACAGTTTTCACGGAGAAAGAGCAAGTACAGTACTTAAAATAGCTCATTGCCCAAGTTCAGAGTAAAGATCAGAGAAGTGTTTGAGTGTTCTGCAGTCTGGCTTTTTCACGTCTTCAAAGATGTTAGGAAAGCTTTTTGCTGAGGTGCTTCAGAGATTAAGAGGATCAGCCCACCAAGCTGTAGTAGTGTGTGTGTGTATATGCTTTAATTATGTACCACCACTTAAAGTAGTGAAATTAGCTCCAGAGTGTTGTACAGCAATTGGATCTTTAGGGCTAAACTTCCAAATCTGGATGCTGAAAGAAGCCTTGGCTTGCATTAAATTCCTGAATGTCTGTTTAAGAGCCAAAATGGAATTGCCAGTCTCTCACTAAAACCAATCTGTTAGCTTCTTATTTCAGGATTGGAATTTTCTTTAAAGAATTGTACATCATTCAGTAAGAAAAAGTCACAAATGACTCAACACACTAGGTAAAAGAGGTATTTGGTAGTTGCTGCTTAAGTTCTGTTACTTCTAAATTACTGTCAGCCTTTGTTATTGACGTCTCTGTATTTAGTTGCTAACTTCAGACTGAAGACTGAAAAATTCAGATTAAACTGTTCTTTTCAAGACAGTGAAATTGCTGCAGTTCACCCAGAATCCTGTACTGGGATTTCCCCTACACCCACTACATTTATGTCATTCTTGTGACACCTTTCAAAAAATAAAGCCATAACTGAATGTTTGTTTTGAAGAAATGACAGGTAATGTAGTCACAGGCTTAATTTGTCATGAGTTTGAGACATTTCAGTACAGTTAGAGACAATTCTTTTCCCTATTGTTTCCAGAAAGGATGGACAACTTGCGGGTTTGTGGATCTAGTTGAACATTTACAGTGGTGCCAAATAGATTAAACTTGTGGTGTGCATGGTTCTGGTGGTGCATATTTGCAAACATGTAGGGAAGGAAACATAGTTTTTAAAGTCAGGAGTGAAAAAGTATTCTATTAGGTGTGAAAAATCACTGAAGAGTCTCAAAGTTTATTGTGAACAGAAGCCCATGGAGAGACCTGCTTTGCTGGGCATCAGGTCAATATTTCATTATGGCTTTCTCCTTGCATTCCTACTGCTTGCTGAAGGTGCAGGAAATGGTGTAGGTATGTTGAAAGACTGATCATTGTGTGTTTGCAAGAAGAAAATTAAGAAAGATGTTGATTTCTCGGGTCTTCTGACAATGTGGAGTTAATCAGCGATGGCAAAGATGGACACTAACATGGAGGTGCTCTAATTTCTATGTAAATCATCTTAGCATTTTGTACTAAACACCTAACAGATGGTGTGACTCCCAGAGATGCTGTGAAATTACTGCTGATGAGAGGAGTTTTTCTTACCTTACTTCTGCCACTTACCTTGTACAAGCACTTTTGTTGGATTCCTTGCACTTCCCCAACCCCCAAATTATTCCTCACCTGGGGAGGGTTTCAGCTTTCAGAGAGGGTGAAGAGGGGAGAAAACAGGTAACTCAATCTGATCGGTGCTGGAGCCAGAGCAGGAAAGGAACTGAGACCTTCCTCCCAGGGCAGCAGTAACAGTCCTGTTAGCTCGGTTGCTAACTGTAATAGAACTGTAATAGGTATGTGCTCTTGAGCAGTATGACCCAAAGACATGTCCCAAAATCTGTGGCCTTGTTTTGTTTTTGCTCTGTCAGTTTTCAGCAAAGATGAGCAAGCAGATCTGGCAGACTGCTGTAGGCAGCCACACTAGCTAGCGTGGAACAGAGGAACAGATGTAGCTTGTAGGACAGGAATGATCTCAAAATAATATTTTTGTTTCCTTCAGTTATTCATGAAACTAAAGTCATTATAACTGTGGTTAGATATCTAGCAAAACACTAATCAACTTTCAGACTTAAACAGGGATTTTTTTGAAAACTGACTTCTGGAATCCTGCTGTTCTTTTTGAGAAGTGTTTGTTTGCTGGGAAGAGGTTGGTTTAATTTTCTTGTACAAGTCTCTGTGATTCTTCGTTTAACATTTAAGTGTTTCAGAATGAGAAAATGCATACTATCTCCTCTTGGATAATTGTTTCTTACCAATAGTAACTGTTAGCTTTCCTATAGTGGGTTTTATTCAATATTTCTTTATGGAAGAACAGTAATGAGGTAGAGGAAATACTATATGTGATGGTTTGCTGCATTAAGAGTTGATAGTTTGAAAATGGCCACTGTATTAAAAAAAACTAACTAAGCCCTTTTATCAAACACTGCTTAGTGAACTGGATTGTGGTGTCGTGGTTGTATTTTCTGCATATAGATCAAACTTCGGGTCAATAGATACAAACTTTGGATGTTATTTCAAGTAAATGACAATACAAATAAAGAAATGCTGTTGCCTAAAGAAGTTTCCCATTCTGTTTTTTGTCAGTATGCTGATGCTTTCAGTTATTTGGAGGAGACTAGAGACACTTCATGCATGTCAGCTCATATGAACAAAATCATTTACATATGTATGTGTATATATAAAATTACAAAAACCTGTGTGATATGAAATATTTTGGGGGTTGGATAAGGAGAGGATATAGTAGCTGTGAAATTTGAGACATATTCTTAGAATTACTGTATCAGTACCATAGGTAACAAAGATTAGCAGCTGTTTACTCCATAAACCTATTCAACACTGTGAATGTAGTGGTTGTAAAACTGCAAGCTCTTTAGGCATCTCTGTGGTCTTGGGAATATTGGTTTTGGTCTGTTGTTGCAAAATATATAGTGCAGGCAGCTTCTTGTGAGTGAATGAAAGATCTTGAGAAACCTGTGAAATACCTTAATGCTTGCTGTGACTATGGTTGAGAGGTGCTACGGACTTGTTTGCGTGACTGGAAGAGATTTTGTAGGTTTCTGGAAAATGTTACGAGATTAATACACCTTGCTGGATGGTCTGCTGTAATTCAAGTAGTTGTCCTATCAATTGAAGTAAATTAGTTTCTATGCCTGATTCCTCCTTACTGTAAATAAAGGAGATGAATCCATCCAGAGGCCTTTGAGGAAGTGATATTTGCACATGGGTGTGAGCAGTTCTTCCAGATACTTGTGTACTTTCTTTGAAACACCTGTGATATTTTGGCAAGATCATGATACTGAGGTCTTTTATTACAGAGAGTCTTAATGTGTTCGTGCCTTTTTCTCTAAATTACTGTTTCATGTGCTATAAAAATCTCCATTTAAAGAACTTTCCAAGTCTGTACTATCTTGATTATGAAATTAGGCTAGATAGCATGCAAATAATGGTTGTTCTTTAAGGGTTAAAATCCTGATAACAAGCAAAACCTTGTAGGTACTTTATTTGTGCTAGGTGAAAAAGTAGCATTGTTCAGCAGTTACTATGTCTTGAATAAATGTCTATAGTTTCCATATTGTGTAATAAAGTGACATCCTGCTTAGGTTATGCCTGGATATAATGGTATATCTCCTGCATTTTTCAGTTGATATTAATATTTAACTGTTCATGTCTTGTTACATATGCGATCTTACAGTGTCTGTAGTAATGCTAAAATAGCTGTCCTGTTGATCAAAATGATGAACAACTTATTGTGTGTTTTAGGTATTGAGGGTGATTTATCTCTTGCATCATGCGTGAATACAAGCTAGTTGTTCTTGGTTCTGGAGGTGTTGGAAAGTCTGCTCTGGTAAGTACTCTGTGAGGCAGTTCAAGTATGTTTTCCTAGGCCTCTCATGTCTTTTTTTCTCTAATACACTTTCTACTTACCCATATTTCTTTTATGTAAGTGTGCACAAATAAACATAAAAGTAAGTAATGACTGTTGAGGGTTCCTGGGTAGAATAGGTGCATCCTTTACTGGATGGATCCACATCCATTGGCACGGCTCTCACATGCTAGTATGTTTGTACAGGCTTAGTTGGTGGTACTTGGTCAGATCTCTGCCTGTCTTACATGGTGAAGTGCATAGCCACAACACTGTGGAAGTCTCTGGCTTCACCGGGTAACCCAGCCATAGGTCTGTGGCAAATCAAAGTTGCTTCATGAAATTCGCACAATGAATTGGATTGCCTTTTTCAAGCCTTGGTAACTCCTGTCTCTGGAAGGGTCTTCAGGTGCTGTTTGCTTAATGTTTGATAGCAGTCTCTAAAGCATTAATACTTCTTTTATGCAAATACAAATAGATATTTGCATGTTTGTAGGAATTTTAGCATGTTTTCTACATCTTTACCAGCAAGTAGGTGTATAGCTGCAGCAGGTAGATGCTTGTAAACCAAAGAGCTCATGCATTTTAGTTAAATAATTACAGAATAGTTTAGTCTGACCTAGACTAGCACTGAAAAGTTTAACGGAATAGGATATTCTCAGCCCATCTAAGAACTTTGTGGTTTTCAGTTTGTGCACTGTATCATAAAGTAAGGCTTAGAGGTCTATTCTGTCACATAAGAACTATTCTCTTAGAAGGTGGTTCCTAACGGAAAACTTGAACGACAAATCATCTTAGATTGTGAAAGAACTTTTTCCTTCACCTCTGAATTCTTTATCTTACTGCAGCATTTCTGGATTTGAACCTGTCTGCTCTGACTTGGCCATTGAGTCTTAAAGTTCCACTTGACTTGCGCTAAAAGCGTCCTACGTACTAGGTACACAGGAATATCCTACTGAGTCTAGTTAAGACTAGTAAATGCTGGCAGTTGTTTTTTGACTAATTGCTGTGCTGGCAGATAAGTAGCAGAACACGCAGTAGTTCTAAATGCAAATGTAAAAGCCGTGCAGTTGTACAGTATCTTATTCAGCTAAAAACTAATAATGATTCCAACAGTTAGACAAATCTTAAGTCAGTGCATGCTTTAATTCTTACACTCCAAGTGAGAGTGGGTAAAGGACAGTGTAGTGTTGCTTCATCTAACAGTACTTAGTTAAATAGGCATATCCATCTAACTTCCTATTGTTTCTTATGATTTGTAGTTATGTCAATCACGTAATGTGCCTTCAGAAATGCAATGGATAACTGACTATACACGTAGAACAGTAATTTGTGTACAATGTTTACAAAATGTCAGTATACAAGAAGAATCTTACAAGAACTTTTGTGTTGCAGACTGTACAGTTTGTTCAAGGAATATTTGTTGAAAAATACGATCCCACGATAGAAGACTCCTACAGAAAGGTATATGCAAAAGACCTCTCTAGTGTTACAGAAACTTAAAACTGCAGTAGATATTGTCAAATATTTTGAGTCATTGCTTGAAAAAGGGTATGCCTGGTCATGCCACTTAATACCAGGTAACTTAATTGTCAATTTACATTTCATTTGTTGTTTGTAAACAAATGAAATGTTTGAAATGTAAAGGTGCACATAAAGTCTGTATAAAAGGAATAATTTGGGACTAGCTTTTTAATGTTTAAGCATAAATACCTTACTAGGCTAGACAGTAAAAAATGGTAATTTCATTGTCAGAATTGGGAACATTGGTTTTAAAAAAAAGAAGTAAAATGCACTACCACTTTTTATTTTTTATAATATTTATTATTAGTTCATGTATGTGTTAGTATCTGCAGATAGATTTGGGCTTGTATTTTGGAGCTGCTTTGCTACTAGGAGAATTTGCTAAAAAAAAGTTCACGCTTCTAGAACACCAAAGGCATCGTACTGTATTCCTAACAATTTAACTGATAGCTTGATATGCTTCCATTAGATGGGCTGTTATTCTATTAATAAGTTAACACAAACCTATCATAAATGAACAAACATTTACAGTGGCCTGTTAGTTTCTCTCTTCCCATCTTCAGCATGACAGGCTGACAGGTCTGATTCTGCTTGCCTCATCTTGAATCTCCATATTGCTCACTCTTCAGTTTCAGCTGAGACCATGATTAATATTCCAGGCTAAGATAGTTTACATCTGGACTGCTACCAGAAGAGTTAACCATTTGGTGAAGCAGATTAGGAAACTGACACAGTCAAAAACTAATCTTTCTTTCTTCTTTTTTAGATTAATTTCTTTTTAGATGCATTGATACTCTGATGTGTGGTCGCAAAAATGCCAGTGCCTATACAAGGGAGGCAAGATGCACAAACCCTAGGGAGTGGGCAGAAACTGCAGGACCTCCTCTTTTAGCACTGGGCTACATTTATATTGGAATAAAGAGGCTGTATTAGCAGCTGTTGCAGCCTATAGCTACCAGAATCTCTTCTGAACAGAAGAGGAATTAGAGTAAAATGATAATTTCACACTTGTTTTCTTTAACCTCATAGAAATCTATATGCTAGAAAAATCCTTGTCTGTCGTCAGCATGTGGGCTTCCAGCCAAAGCTAGAACTCATATTAAAGAGACAACAGCAACAAAAAATTCTATATAGCCACTTTTTCTGTATCAGAGCAGGAATTTTGGATTTTATCCACATGTTTGGTGCAGGCCTTTGCTGGGTCAGGCCCAGTAAATTACTTGAAAAATATTCACAAGCTGTTCTAAAGTGAAATGTTTCCTTTGTTATATATTTACATTCTTCAGGTCATACTAGATTCATGATGTTTGCTGGGTGAGTTGTTCCAAAGACTGTTTCCGTCGAGCCTGAAAAAGTAAAGCCATCTCAAGAAATTTTGCTTTTTGCTAAGTAATTCTTTAAGCAAAGATCTTACAATGTTACTTTCAGGTTTGGTCCTGAAATGACTAGGAATATCTCTGTGTATTCTTCTCAAATCAGCCAGATTGTTGAAGTCTTGCTTAAGTCTGGACAACACTTTATGCAGTCATTTTCTTCCCCTTGCTGCTAGTTAGAATTCTAACTTGTTGCTTGACTTGGGTGACTTGAAAATGTATTGATTTGGCAGTTGCAATTCTGTACTATTTATCTTAAATCTAATTTTATAATATTTGAAGTTGAGAGGATGTGGTGTGACATATTTTGAGTTTGTCTGGAACTGTATAATTTGAGCATGAAGTCTTAAAACTTGACATCTTGGTTTACTCCCCAAATATTTCATCATAAAGAGAGTAGATGCTGCTGAACTAGCTGAGTAACTTTGTCAGCAATATATGCTAAAATAGTGGCTATTGAAGGAATCTCCATCCCTGTGTGACACGGGGGCTGTATAAGAGGAGTGGAAATGCCTACCACTGCCCTACAAGCTCAAATCTAGTTACAAAAGAAAAACTCAAAGGTAAACTAGTGATAATGCATATATCGGGAATAGGGGACATGAAGTTCTTTCTAAGTGCCGATTGGCCAACTAGGAATTGTACATGCACATGGAAACAAGGGAAGTGTACCAATGGCTTGAAAGGAAAAAAAAAAAATGCGGGTAGCCTGCTTGGAACAGCTTGAGGGCGCTTCCATGTCCTTTGATGCCCTTAAGGCTTTTTTTTTTACGTAGGAACTAGGTAGAGGAACTCTGAAATAGATATAGGAACTGATCTGGCTGCTTAAACCTTCCATTTCTTGCAAATATTTCTAAGCTGGATCAGTTTCCTAATTAGTGACACTAAGGGCTTGTTTTGGGGACACCACTTTTAGTGGTTTGCTTGGTTTATTGTTTTCTGTGTACTACTTTTTCTCTTTGTTGATATAATTAGTATTAAATGAGCATTAGTATGCTGATCCAACTTTCTAGCTTTCACCTGTACTTTTCTTGCAATCTGTGAATGATCCCTGAAACAGGTAGAAATTAGTTGTGCTAGTTGCTGACAGCCATTATTACAAATTTAGCAGCCTCCTTTTTAATAATCAAAAATCCCTAATCACTTTGCAAAGTGGTACGTGGCTGCTGACGCTGCTTTTGAAAATGTTGCTAGGGCTCTTTGAAAGGCTTCTTCCTGCTGTTTTCAAAGTGTATATCCATATAAACTTCTTAAGCCATTATGTTGCTTTATGCATTATGAATTTGTTTATAAAACCACACAATTCCTGGTGTCTTCAGAGGGGAGAGTTGCAAGAGGAAAAACACTAACCATATCTTTCTCTCTTGACAGCAAGTTGAAGTAGATGCACAACAGTGTATGCTTGAAATCTTAGATACTGCAGGAACGGTATGTAAACCAACTACTCATGTACAGTGTTCACCACCATCAAAAGCTGTAGAGATGTAAATGATGACACGTTCCCTTCCCCATTCTCTAAAGAGAAGTAATTGTGGTCAGTATGTTGGATTAAAGGATGTTCGTTAACATAATAGTATTTAAACAAGACTTGAATATTGCACCAGAAAATGAATTGCAAGTTTCCTGTGAGCTCATGTTCTGTAATAGGGGAAAACACACAAGATTGAGAATTTTAAAAGAGGTTGTGCTGCTGTTTTAAGTTTACGTTGCCGAGAGGAAAATTTAGGCCTGATGCTTACAAGGGTTTGATTTCTTTTGCTGTAGAAAATACTTGCTTTCTTGTCCTCTCCTTTTTCTTTTGTATGTGAGATGTACTCTGACATTGGAATAAAAATAGCATCACTTTAGTCAGCTTATGTGAGCTCAAAACACAGGGTTTATGCTGACCCTTTGCATACTGGCCAGGTTTTTCTCTGACTTGTTCTGAAATCTAATGAAAGCACTCATTTCCTTCATTGATTCCAGTGAGTGCAAGCTCAAGACCCTTGGAGTGTAGCATGTGTTTTCTGAACTACAATAGTAATCTGGTCCAATAATAATTTATTTAAATTCCATATTAGAGTAAGGCCATGTAAAACTACAGAAAGATGGAGTGGCTGTTCTCTCAAAATATATTGGGCTTTTCATCTGACATACAGCAAGGGACTTAATGAGTGATTGATCAGTCACAAGATAGCCAAGTCACCAGTGCGAGAAAGGCAAATGCTGTTCCAAAGTCATACTGGTGAGAGTTTTCAAACAGAGAGAAGTCCTAATGCTGCTGTGCAGTGCACCAGTGAGTCTTCATACGCAGTATCGTAGTTGTCAGCAAAGTTTAGGAAATGTGACAACTCTATTTATCTCCATCCTCTAGTCAATCTCCTTGAAAACGAAAGTAGAATTTAACATAGGAAAGTGCCCAGACTGCAAAATGGAGGCTGAAAAGGGATACGCTTACTTTGCAATGCGTTTTAAAGAACAGTCAGGAGATAGGAAAAAGTTGGCATGTAAGGAAGCATTTGGGAGGAGTGTAACTTCTGTAAAATCTACAGATTACATTGTACCTTCTGCTGTACCTCCTCTCTTTTAAAATTACTATAGTTTCTGTGATTTTTTTTTTCCCCAGGGTATAGCCTTTGGCAATATCTAGATATTGTTCAGCCACCCCAGATAACGTTCCAAACCAGATTTATTTAAAAGCAGTTCGGTTTACTGTAATGCTTGTAGTCAAGCAGTAAAATAGTAGTCAGTTTAAAAGGGGGGTGGGGGGGGACACAAATGCATGTACTTGTGATCCATTTGTGACCTGAAGTATATGGCAGTTTGTGTAAGGAAAGTGCAAACTGAATGCAATGTCTGTATCTTTTTTTTTAATTACAGGAACAATTTACAGCAATGAGAGACCTATACATGAAAAATGGACAAGGTTTTGCATTAGTATATTCCATCACAGCACAGTCCACATTTAATGATTTACAGGATCTAAGAGAACAGATTCTTCGAGTCAAAGACACTGATGATGTAAGCATCTCTAAAAATGCTTAATGCCTATATTTACAGTTTTAATTACAGATGTTGTAATGTATACACTATGATTGGATAGATTCCAAGCTTTAAATTAAGAGACAAATCAACCAGTAGGTGCATAGTACAGAAATGCAACTCTTAAGGCAAACTGGAGAAATTGTAAATTGTCATGTGGTATATAAAGAGAATTGTCTTTTTAATGTCTTCCTTTAAAATACTCTATTTGAAACTGTATATAATGTTATTCACTAGTACTAATTACTATCAATGAAGGTTTAAAAAAGGTACAGTTTGATTTTTCTCTTCAAAATGCCTACTGTTAATGGTATTTTAAAAGCACAGAATTCTAAGTTCTTACAGAAGGCAGTACCGTAAGCTTTAAACTTGTATGTTATGTAGCTTTTATATTTTGTGTGTGTGACTGCAAGTAAGTTTGGTCATATTATTTGCACACAATTTCAGTATGCACCTCTTAGCATTACTAAAGCTATAAAGAGAGGCTAAAACATTCCAGTTTATAATTGATTAAAAAAAACCCCAAACTTACTGAGTTGTAAGAAGTGAATACTTAGTCCCTTAGTTTGCTTAGCTTTCCTTAGCAAGAAAGGTATTTCAAATGTGAAACAGCAGTAAAAGTGTTTTTTTAACAGAAACACCTTGTAGGTTGTAGCCATCAGACAGAAAGTCTTCCCTGGGGAAAAAAAAAAGGCAAGCAATGAACAGTTTTTGTTAAGTGTGCTCATGGAAACTTTGATCCTTTCCTTACTTCATGTATCCACATATGCTTTTGCTGGAAGCAGACACAGAACATATTACATGTTTCAATTTCAGGGAAGTTCACTGTGACTCTTGTAATACAAACCACCTTGCACTTTCTTAACTGTAAGCATGTGCAGATCTTGCCTATGTTCAGTGGATTACTTACCCATTATCACAAATGTATCTCAAAAGGGTAGTATTTAAGTTGCACATTTCTTTCCTGTCCAGAGCCTACCAAGTTATAGCCTTGTTT
Source organism: Phaethon lepturus (assembly GCF_000687285.1). Lineage (NCBI taxonomy): Eukaryota > Metazoa > Chordata > Aves > Phaethontiformes > Phaethontidae > Phaethon > Phaethon lepturus. Next base: position 24,974 of record NW_010548639.1, read on the forward strand.
AGCATCAAAGTAATTTTGTACACTAAAATAAAGATAAATGTGACAATATTCAAAACCTTAGTTTACATAATATATTTATGCTGATTTGCATAAGCTTTCTTTGGTAGTAATTCATTTGAATTGTATTTCTCATTAGAATGCTCCCCTCAGTCCTGAAAGCCATTCCATAGTATCAGGAGAAAGATAATGAGCTTCAAGGTGCAACTTGAGTTCTTGCCAAAATTTACATAAAGTTTTTCCTATGCCAATGCTTAGGCATTACTTGCTTTCTCAGTGGGGGGAAATTAAATGATCAAAATGCTTTTTCAACACTTGAATTTTGGAAAAACTTAGCTATGTCCTTAAATTAGTAAAAGGAAGAAGAAAAAAACCTGAACAACTTTGTATGGTTACCTTTTCCTGCCACAAAGGTCAATTCAGTATTTTCTGTAGTTAGTAATTTTGATAAGCTAGCATGTTTCTTTCCTCTGTGTGCATCAGCTTACTAGTGAGAACTCTGAGCAAACTGCTCTTGAAAGGAGTGCCAATACTCTGGAAGCAGAGGAATGGTGAAAGCTTTCGCATCCTTCATCATGCTACCCAGTACAGACCACTTTTTCCAGGATTTCTGAACATGTGAGAATCTTGTAGCATATTGTTCAGTAGATTTCTTGACACCTTAAACATCTCAATGAAAACTCATTAGGTCTTCTAGAAAAAGATGTGAAATTTTCTTAATTGGCGGTGTAGCAAATCCTCAAACCGTTCCCCCCACTGCCCTGCCAAACAGCAGGCAAAAAAATGCAGTCACTTTCATTTGAATGTCAAAGTCTCACACAACTGTAAACTTAAGTTTCTGTTATACCAGAGCTTAATTACTCTGGAGGTCAGGATCCCCTAAGGATTCAGAGCGGGGGGGGTGTTTGCATTGTGCCTTCCCAATATTTAATGAATTCTTTGCTGGTATTACATTGGTTTTAGGTGCCTATGATTCTGGTTGGCAATAAGTGTGACTTGGAAGATGAAAGAGTTGTGGGAAAGGAACAAGGTCAGAACCTAGCAAGGCAATGGAATAACTGTGCATTCTTAGAGTCTTCTGCAAAATCAAAGATAAATGTTAACGAGGTAAGGCATACTACCTATGATGGGAGGGATGGCAGGGAGAGAAGGATTGGATACTGTGTTCTGGTAACCAAACATTACCATTTGTCAAGAAAAACTAACAAAATCATGAATAACATTCACTGTAATGGACAAAACTGTACAAAGCTATTGTGAGAATTTGTAAGATATTTCCATTGAAGGATGTAGTTATCTTTGACTTAGGACTCTTGAAAATTATATTAATGTTAGTATAATTAGCTTTCAAATTATATTCATATGAATTTGGGATAAATACTTTTTTCATGTTACATTCCCTAGTTGATATAATCTCTATCCACTGAGAATGCACTGCTAGGCTGCTTTTTTTTTTTTTTTGTAGAAAAGAGAGACACCTTTAAGAGTTAAGTCCTTAAAACTAAATTATTTAAGTTATTTGGTATTAAATTATTTGAGATGGTAAGGACAAAAAACTCTTAATGGTTTTGTCTAAATTAACAGCTGATTAGTGAAGAGACCTGAATAAGTGCTCTGTTTAAAAAAAAAAATTAAAAAAAGACATCAAAACCCTCTCTGCAATGTAGCTACTTATTTATTTAGCAGGAGCTAAGTGACTGATTAAACACACACATTTTTGGGACTACCTTCTTATCCAGGTGAAGTGCCAGCATAAAGGAAGGGATGCAAAAATTAAAAAGCTGTGTTAGTGTTTACATTTCTGGGACAGCTTGAATATTACAATAAACCCTGCAACTCATTGTGTCTTCTGGAAAACATTGCTGGCAGCATCAATCAGGCTAAAAGGGCCTCTGTGCAAGACTTACGTGTAATCAAATGAGTGTGGTGGTTTTAAGCACAGCTGATTTTAAAAATGAGTAATGTGTGTTTAATTAGTTGGGAATTTCTGGAAACTATTCTGTTTTTTGTAAATACAAATTAATCAGCTTAACTATATAAAAGTCATATGTTTAATAAACTAGAACTGAATTTCAACAAATACTAAAAGTCCTTGTTGGAATGTTTGCTGCTTTGCAGCCAGTGCTTAGGAAACTGCTATCATGGTTTTAGCATGAGGACTTCCTTGATTTAGGAGATGCAGAAATAATTGGAACAATGTCAGTTATGAACGAAACAGATGCTGTTTAATTGTAGTATCTAGACTTGTCTTAAATTAGCCTTTCAACAAAATCATGTTCTAATTAGAATTCTAGAGATTCAAAGTGTGAGAGAGTCTCATAGACAAGTTCCTTTTCTAGGAAATGTTACGCTTATGTCATGCTGTAGTCCTAGAGAGGCTGCTGAATTAATTCTCTAGACTTTAGTATTTTTTAAGTATCTGGAAAAGTATGATCTCATTCAAATATAAGAGACTATTACAGAATATGCAGTGTACTTGAGTTACCATGAAAATGTGGAGTTAAAACTTACTAGAACTTTCTTTAAAAGAGTATCTTGAGTGATTTGAGATAGAAGCAAGCCATGGCCTGTTTCTTGACTTCGGTGATAAACTGCAAAGTAATAGTGCATAGTAGTTGATCATTGTGACATGTATCATGTGTGTTCAGATAAATTTGACCCAGAGATTAAACAGCTGTAGAATTATAGATGCCTTTCCAGTTTGCTTCATTGAAAGTGGAAAAGCCTTGACAGACAATTATGTTAAATAGAAAATAATCGGCTGTTAATTAAGTACATGATTTCACTTTCTGGCTTTGTGATAACCAAATATTTCCAGGGGTTCCTGAGTATAAGTATATTATGTGTGAAAATTCAAGGCTTAAGGTTACAAGAGAAGCCTCTTAATTCCAATAACCAACTGATTTTTATATTCTCAGATCTTTTATGACCTTGTGCGACAAATTAACAGAAAAACTCCAGTGCCTGGAAAAGCACGCAAAAAGTCATCATGTCAGCTACTTTAATACATAGCTGTACTGTAGCTCTGAGCCAGGTAAACCTTTTAAAATTTTCTGTGTATTATGGCTATTAAAACCAAACAAAACCTCAACAAATGTGGTAGCTTGTTGATGCAGAACACCATTGAAAATTCTTGATTTACGTTACCATAGAAATTTTTAGTGTCTTTATTCTGCCATTCTAAAGTCAGAACTACAAGTAAGTGCAAGATACACTGTTCACACTAATACAAATTTTTTTCAAGCTTTAAGGTGTTAGTAGAGCTCAAATTAAGGATGTTTTTTCTGATACTTCAAAACTTTAGCTTTTGGAAATAGGGTTTTCTTTTTTAAAGACTGATAGAGTATACTGCAAGAGCTCAATTATCAGGAATGCACACTGTAAAATATTGCAGTTTGCATGCTAAAATGTCACTTCCTGCTCTGAACTCCTGCATGTATTTGCATGATGTCATAGGAATTTAGCTTGCTTTCTTTAGACTATGGGTATTTTATAGGTTGCGTTGTACTTAGTACATTCGGAAGAGAACGGTGAAGTGATCATTGTAATGCTCCAAGTATTTGACCTGGAGCTATTGGTTACTAGATCACTTTATCATTTGTTGGTGGTTGGCTAATGTTCTACATGACTAAATCCACGCTTGAAGAATGCTGCTGAGGGCTCAAGCAAGCTCCAGCCTGCTCTTTAGCAAGTCTTTTCAGAAGTTAGTCAGCAGGCATGAATTTTTTTCTGCAACTTGTTCTTGGGCAGGTTGTTTCCCCCTTTCCACCTCTGAACCTTAGTATGGACAGAGGTCTCTCTTGATCAACTTGACATTATGCAAGTTTCCTGTTCATCTCGATTCCCTTCAGTTTTACTGGACATATGGTGGTTCAGGTTGCTTCAGTGCTATGATCCATTATTTTGTCATCTGATAGACCTATTTGATATACTGGAGGATCCAGTAGGTAGGATATCTCACTGTCATAAATTACAGGCTTTTATTAATATTCAGATAGTGCCATGTTTAACTCTTTTTGGTATCTATATTAAAACTTACTGGTTTTGAACAACTTGGACCAGTTCCAAGTAAAATGAGAAGGGTTCCAAAAGCATCAGCTGAGGATGGCAGAAATGGCTGCTGCATTTCCTTAACAGGGCTTTTGATTCAGGAACTTTGATCCTCCAAATGTGTTTGTGTTTTTAAAGCTACTGGAACTGTCATACTGTAAGCAAAACAAGTCCTACCCACCAAATAATGCATCCACAGTTCAGCTTGCATTACCGTATGTGTCCCAATTCAGTTTTACTAATTGAGATAGTCTGTTATTTGTATGTGTACAGTAGAAATTATATTAGTAGAGGAGAAGCAATAAGATCATTTTCCAAGTCTGTTTGCTAAGAATTTTGCTAATTCCTGCTTTAGTTGTTTTAATTGAAGAGCAATGACAAATAGTTGTTACTAATACTAACCTCATGCTTTGTTCTTACAGGTCTGAAGAACTGTTGCCCAATTCAACAGTGCCAGCATTCCAACTTTATTAAACCTACCAACATCTTAAATGGACTTTCCTGTGGTGGTACCCTTTGAGAAATGGATGAAAGCTACTACATCAGTTTGCACATTCTAATCACTTTCCAGTGTCACGAGAGATTTTTACTTATAAATATTCTAAGTGTATGCAACTGGTAAAACCAGAGCCTACATCCAGTATTACTGATAAGAGACATTGTTCATCCACCAATGTTGTACATGTATGAAAACTGTGTACTGTATACTTCAACAATCCCCACTTTCTATTGGAGAGTACAATAATGTAAATCCTAAAAGCACCACTATTTTAGCATAATAAAAGAAAGTCCAAAGAGCTCCTATATAGACTACTCCAGATAACTTTGCTTCATCGGTATTTGTAGCTTATTGTAACTTTTTTAAAGAAATACAGGATCATCATCATCGTATTGTACAAAAGCGCTTTGATTAACACAACAGCTATATAGTTTTTTAATTTTAGGAAAAACCTGTGGAGACAGTGATCTAGTCTTTAAGAGTCCTTTCAGTATAATGTCTGACTAGAGACATGGCCTTTAATATCTGTTGGGAAGGAAATGTCCAGACTTTTCAACCTTTTATTGTATGTTTCCTTTTCCTTGTTTACATAGGGAACAATGTTTATAGTTGTGTGTACAGTGGGGGTCTACAACAAGAAGTGTATATTTTAAAACAATTTTTTAATGATTTAACAATTTTTTGTAAATCATTTTCGGGCTTCTGCAGCTGTAGATTCTCACTGTGAATTCCCTTGCTTGCTCATGCATAAGTGTATTTGCAATACCAAATATACAGGTTTAGTACTTTTGCCTGTTAGTGATTGTTTTACATGTGTAACGTTTTGGTTGAGATGTTAAATGGTGGAAGAGTACTGTGGATGTGAATGTGGGAAGTAATTTTAATCATGTGTAATTGGTCACAGGGCCTAAGTTGCAGTAATTAACTTTTGCTGATTTATTTAACAATGCCTTGTTGCTTTGTATGCATTAACGTTTGGGTGTAAAGATTGTGTGTATATCCAACAGGGAGCCACAGTATTTAAATTGACCAACCTAATGTTACAACTGCTTTGAGGTGGCCAAATGTAAACTAAAAGCCTTAATTAAAGTGGTGCAATTTTGTATGACTTAGCATCAGTAGTTCAATAAATTTGGATTGCCATGCAAGGGCTTGCATTACAGTTATATACTACTTGAATGTTTTGTGGTTTAGTAGTGCTAGTAAATATTGATTTTTAAATGTCTCTTGCACATTGCAGATTCATACATCTTAGGATGAAGAAGAACCATTATGACTTTGTCTTCTGACAAATACATGCCATAGATACTACTACTACTACTAACATCCCATGTGCTAGGGTGGATGAATTTCTGACTGAATTAAATTCCAGTTATGGTTTTGGACTTGGAATATTCCAAGTTCTAACGTAAGGGAGAGTCTAACAGAAAAGTATCTGTCTTCAGAGGTTAGGCTGTCAGTGGCTGTTTTGGGAACCTGGAAATACGTTGCCTGCTATTTTTCTTCTTTCCCAGAAGAATTCATTGTTAAAATTGACTTAGTGTAGCTTAAAAAAAAAATCTCTTGGGAGAAAATATGATCTTTCTGTGTGATTAAACCATATTTGTTTGATTTCAAAGAAATCTGCAGAAGAGCATTCTTGCAGTATTGAGTGTAGGATTTTGCAAACTTAAAATATCTGTTAACACTGTTGGACTGTGAATTGGAATGCGTAGACTGTTGATTTCCTGATCTTGGATGTGCTCCTGAAAATTAATGTCACACCCAAATACTTGGTACCTCCTGTTTCTCTGGCACAGAATTATCAGAGTTTGTTCTAATCCATTCCTGCAAATTCAATCGGATTAGGTTAGCTAATACCAGTAAGCTTTGAGATAGTTTGTTGCCCAAAGTGAATTGAGGAGCCCAGCTGATCCTTCCTGTTGGTAATTTCATCAGTCATCACCATTGTGTAACAGAGGTGGTACACCTGTTTCACTGTGTGGAGTCAGAGTTAAGACTGAAACTCCTTTTCATTTATCATTAGAAACCAGAACATGTGGTTGATGATCCCCATAAGTATCTCTTGTGGTACTCTCTGCATCCTGATTGGTCCCCAGAGTAGATGAGACTGGAACACTGGATGCTCTACTTCTTTTTTTCACTGGGTACCTTCCTCCTTTATAAGTTAATCAGTATTTTTCCTCCCTTCACTTTCAACCTCTGCTTATTCAGGTCTTATAACACTTTTATGTCCCCATTGTCCTTTTATCTGTGTTCTTTTTAATGTGTTTCTTTTCCAGGCAGCTGTACAGATGGCATTGGGTGGGAGGGAGAGAAAATTCTTTAATAACATCAGAGAGGGGGCCCTGGTCTGGTCTCGGTGTCCAGCCACAGAGTACTGATTACAGGGAATATCAGGCTTTGTCCTGGAAGCTCTATATGGAAGCATTCTTGGTTGCACTGTGGAATAGGAAATGTACAGTTCCTCAGCACTGGAGGTAGTCAGTTTGATCAAACCCCAGAAAAGCAAAATTTTTAGAAACTCCCCACTTTACAATCTAAAGATTGTGCTAAAAAAGTGAAATACACCCCACCCCCCTATTTAGAACTTAAGGCAGATTTGTAAAATGAACACATAATAACCCAGGTAATACCTAAACCCCAGCATTTTTCTCATGGAAAGCTTAAGCAGGTTTCAAGGAAGCAGTGTCCTGGTTGCTGAAGGGGAGATGCCTGACAAAATGATGAAATTATGGTGAGGAAGTGATGAAGCGTATGGAAAAACGCATGAAGGAATTTTCTTCATATCTAAGTAGTTATGGCATAAGAAGCTGTTCCCACTGAGGAAGTGAACATCCAGTTCCCCACAGGAATTGGAACTATGTAAGCAGTTACCAATTCTAGAAAAGAATCCCGTCTGCTGAAATTTTTGAACAAACTTTTACATACCTTCAGAATAACTGCTTTGTGTACCAGCGCTTAAGTTCACGCTTGAATTAGTCATACAGAAACAGAACACTTCTCAAAGCTTTGGATGAAAACTTGCATAATTCATATCTTGAACTAATGCAGTAATTTTCCGAATTCAGTGTTAATACACATGTATTACTGCTTGTAAAGTTTGCTTATGCTTACAGTGCACACAAAGGTTGTGACTGCTTTACTTCTACCCTAATCTGAAATTGGTATATGCCAGTATTTAAATGTCTGAGCTTTCTGTGGAAAAAGTAATGTTTACGCCCTGAAACATAGAAGTAGTATTTAATGGAATTGCCCTCTTCCTATTAGGACTCTTTCCTGTCACTATAAATTTATTTCTTATACCTTACTTTGTTACTAATGCCCTTCATCCTCAAATTACTCTGTCAAATGAATGTCTACTTGCTAAACTTACAAAAATATTTTAAGACTTTGCAAGATGTTTTCAGATGTCCAAACGAACACACTGTAAGCTCAAACTACTACTGCTCTTCTGCATAAGAGAACGTAACTTGTGGAAAAGTATTGTAGACTTAGATACTGTTTCATAATGTGTACTGAATTGCAATGCTAGAAATGGGAGGTGGGAGAAGAGTACTGCTGGAATTTGGATTAAACTGTGTGTTTTTCTCCTTTTCTGGTGTAATTAGAGTTGCTGTTTCCTCATGGGTGAACACTAAAGATGAGGATTTTCTTCCTTTAAAATGCTGTAAACAAACTATGGAAGAATCAAGTATGATGGTTTTTTTTTTTCCTATGTATTTATTTATTATTTTCTAGTATTTGCCAGTTTGGGGAATAACTTGGAGAAATTTTGCCACAACACTGTACTAGTTCTAGATAGACCAGTTTAGACAACTCAACAATAGAGTTATTTCTAGATGTGACTGGTTAAAAATAGTAGTCTATATACAGCTGTCTGTAGCGCTTTTTGAATTGTAATATGAAGATGCAGCCAAGCATCAACATAGAGAGAAAGCTTTTTGTCCAATTTTGAACTGCTGTCCCAACAGCATTAGGCTCTACTTCAATTTACAGTTTTTATTTTGCCTGTGTATGGGGAAGAGAATAAAAGCAAAGAAAAATTTGCTCAAATACGTCACAAAATGCATTTGTGCATAGTTCTCTAAGGTAGCATTAGAGAAGCAGAGTTCTTAAATCAGATTAGGTTCTTATTTCTGAGTCTCAAGCACCTTATGCTTTTCTTTGAAAGGTTTCTGAACAACTTGAAGGTTCTTAAAACCTAACTTCTCTATTCTATAAAGTAAAACTCTGGAATGATACTCAACATTTGTAACAAACTTCACATTCTTAGTCTGGAACTGTAAGCAAAGTTGTTTTGTTGTCTTGATTTTGGTCTCAATTTTGCAATATCTGGGCTTCAAACGAGGGAAATGTGGATTTTGTTTCTTTTTTTCCTGTTGGGGGGGTGGTTTTGTTTTTGTTTTTTTAATACCCTCCAAAACTATTTATTTTTAGCATATTGAATCATCTAGAAGAAGGTGGCTTCCTGTTTTCAATGAGATGTTCTTTAGGGAGAGATTGTGGATTGTGAATGGAGGAAGGGATGTCCTCATAATACCACTGTACTTCACTTCAGCCTCAAGAAATATTTCTGCCAAACAAGCAGCTCTACAGCTTCACTGTTTTAAAGTTCACTGCTACCAGTTTTGTTTTGTTTTTTTTTTTCTTTGAGGTTGTGGCTGGGGTGAACTCCTTCATTTGAAAGGTATGGTAATTTCTAATTAATTAATGTAATGTCTTTTGGCTACCATAAACTTGGGGGAAGGGGGCATTTCTGCAATCTTGGATACTGAGTGAAATTATACTAGAAGTTACAGTTTCTTCTTTAGTCAGTATACTTTACCTTTTTACACTATGTGGCATTTTTACCATATACTTCTAGATCTAGCAGAAAGCGAGTCAGCAACTTCACTCCTGTACTAAGTACAAAAATCTACATGTGAAATCCCAGCTCTCGTAAACTGGGTTTATTGCTTGTAACGTGCCAAATACGACAAAAGACCCTTGGCACTACTGTCATGATTTCTGGACACAAATAAAACAACAGTTACAAAATTTCCTCTTTTTAAGAAGAAAGTGTTTTTAGCTGAGCTTCCTCAACAGGAGTAGGCACGGGAATCAATTTGTTTAGGGTGAGACTCCCAGAAAACACTGATTTGAGAGTCAACACGGGTATTTTAATACTAAGCAAGCACATAAACATTTAGTTAATTTCTTGAGATTGGTTTATAAAAAAGTTTCTGTACATTTAAATTAAAGAATGTGGAAAATCACATGCTTCCAGGAATGTGTTTCAACTAAGAAAAGATGTGCTGAAGCATGAGCTTTCTTCTTTCTCTTACCTTGCCTTTTCGTATAGTGTAGATTCCATGGTTTTCTTTGTACTGAATGCAGTCGTGCTGCTATGACACGTTGCGCAAGAACTTTGTCATGCTCTTGCTTTTGATAGCTCAGAATTAAGACTACAGTTTTGTACATGGACATGTCATGTCTGCAGCTTAGCAATGCATTAGGGCAATTTATTTGACTTGTGAGCTGTTTATATTAAAACATTTTGTGAAGGGTAATTGGAGTTTTGAGTTAGTTTACTTGCTTAGTTTTAATCTGTTATATCCTGAACTTTAACCTAGTGCATCCTGTAAACGCTGCTAACTTCATAGAAAGCTAGTAGGGAGCAGAGGAATCTTAGGCATTGGCAATAATCCTGCCATGTTTCTGTGTTAGGCTAGCTGCTGAGTTGCCTTTGCCTGTCCTGTCTCCTAGTATGGAGCATTACTACCCTTTGTGAGATTCTGACAACATGGCTGCAGTTAGGATCACTGTTGAATATGTGAAACATATTAGGATCATATGCAAATATGTGAAACTTAAGATGGATTTGTAATTTTTAATTATGAACTTAAATTGATTCCTTTATATCATGTTAAATGAACATTACATGTAAGAATTGACTGAAAAATTTGCATTCCCTTCTGCTTCTTGGAAGAGTTAAGATGCTTGCATGAGACTTCCAGTTCTTTTCTCCTTTGCCTCCTGTTGGATAAATATGAAGTAGGATGCTAGTCAAAAAATACCATCTGAAAACACACCTTGGGGTTTTTGCCGTGTTCACGCCTATGCCCCCTTACTGGAGCCAATTTGAAGCCCCTAAGGTGCTCCCCCAGCCTGCATTTAAAGAAGTTGTACATACTAAGACCACTTCTCTCAAGAGCCTCACATCCTATTTTTTTTCTCTTTTTACAGGTTTGTTGGTGTGATTCTTTTGGTGTGGGTTTTTTTTTTTTAATTTATTAAAAAAAACAGCAGTATGTTGTCCTCTTAATTTCTCTTCAGTTTGTTTTCTTTTGCTTTCTTCTCATCTGTCATTGCTTTGAATAAACTTGAGGCAGCATGCAAAGGAAGTGTTTTCTCTGTCATTACAGCTCTCATTTATTTACACTTCTCTGCCCTGAGAAAGGGCTAGTCTAAAAGCTTGAGCTGTTGGCAAGGAATGGAACCAGGTATTAGTTTGTGCATTACTCTGAATTTCCCACTGCACTACAGAAACAATAATGCTACACTGTTCTGTGAGGATGTGCTCAGAGATAAAGTCTATGAATATATAGTACTGAACTAGGATATAATAGTTCATTTAACGTTCTTTTAGTTTTCTGCTGTAATGAAGGTTATTGCCCTCACTTGGGCTTTCATGATATCCTTCCATCATGTAGTCTAAATTTTTTTTTTCATCCAAAACTACATTTCCTGGGTGATTAATCTACTCTCTAAGGGTCTTCTGCTTGCTTGTGTTCTTGCATACCCAATCTTCATCAACCTTCTCAGCATTCCTCTTCTTGTGAACCCTCTGAGGTTAGGCTCCTCATCACTTTCACTGAGACACTGATGCCATTTTATCAGCATCTTAAGCAAACTACGCAGCTTCATGCGATCTCCCTGAGTTTTGCAGCTGTTTTCAGATGCATTCCTCTACATGAATGCCTGATTTGCTCAAAGTACCCCCTGTAGCCCCAAATACACCCGAGTAATTGCAAGTGTTTTTCAGAACTTGCCTGTCTATGCTAAAAATGTGGTTTGGGCAGTTTTCTTTGTAATAGAGCACAAGTAAAAGAACTGTCAGTAGCACCCACTCAATTCCACTGCTGGAGTAGCAACTATTTTCTTGTAGTTAAAAAAGAGTGCAAAATCCATTTTGGGGAGGAAGGGGAGAGAGAGAGTTTCCTAATTTTAGTTTGTCCCGAGACATTAAGTGCAGTGGTTACTACTTCACCTCTTGGTGGCAGTAGTCCGAGTTGCACTGAGAAACGGCCACCAAATTTGTGAGCTGGTGAAAATGGCCTCAGTTTGATAAAGGGCAGGAGACAAGTTCCTCCAGCAGAGTGTGTAAGAAAACATTTTCAGCATCGGATTAGTTGTTCTCTGTGGAACGACATAAAATAACAGCATCTGAAATTTTTTTTTTTTCCCCTCAGGCTTTGTGGTTTAATGCGGGATCCCACTGCCCGGGGACTGGCAGAGGAGAGCGGCCTTTGCCCCGCGGCAGCTGCCGCCCGCC
>NW_010548640.1:0-5982 GCF_000687285.1 Phaethon lepturus
CCCGCCGCAGCCCTGTCCCCTGCAGCCTGCCGGGACACGGCACCAGCGCCGCGAACCCCCCTCAGTCCGAAAACACGGCATCAAACAACCGCCACTGCAGCAGCACGCAGGAGCGTGCTCAGCGTTTCCCGTTTGAATGTGTTCACCGAACTGCTAACGGTTATTCACACGAATGGCATTTGCGCGGCACCCCCCAGCCATGTAGCCACTTGCTGCGTCTGCCAAAAAAGTTATGAGTAACTGACTTGTGCGCTGCCACGCATCTTGATGTTGGTGCTTTAGCATTTTCTGGCAGTCGCAACTGTTTTCTGCTTTTCTTGCCATTGCTACTTTTCTTGAAAGCTCCAACAGTCATGTTGTTTCACTGCTATTTACCTCTAGCACAGTCTTCTGCAATGCTGGAGTTTATGAGCTGGAATTAAGGGCAGGCGTGGATTTTGGCTAAGCCTGCTTAGTGCACCCATGAAACCTATGGTCATTTTTCTGTACAGCTGAACTTGTACTGCCCTAAGCTTTGCCCCCAGTCAGGTACCTGTTAGTGCACGGCGTAAGTACTCGCATCTCCATTTCTCCCCTCTCGCTTCCCCTGCATAAGGGCTCAGCAGGTTCTCTGGAGCCTGCAGCATGGGAAAGACACGGAGCTGTTGGAGCGGGTCCAGAGGAGGCCACAAAAATTGTCGGCAAGATGGAACATCTCTCCTATGAGGACAGGCTGAGAGAGTTGGGGCTGTTCAGCCTGGAGAAGAGAAGGATCCGGGGAGACCTTATTGCAGCCTTCCACGACTTAAAGGGGGCCTATAAGAAAGATGGGGAAAGACTTTTCAGCTGGGCCTGTAGCGATAGGACAAGGGGTAATGCTTGGGTTTTATTTGGGTGAAATCTACCCTAAAAAGAACATAGATTTAGACTAGATCTAAGGAAGACATTTTTCACCATGAGTGTGGTGAAACCCTGGCACAGGTTGCCCAGAGAGGTGGGAGATGCCCCATCCCTGCAAAGATCCCAGGTCAGGTTGGACGGGGCTCTGAGCACCCTGATCTAGTTGAAGATCCTGCTCACTGCAGGGGGGCTGGACTAGATGGCCTTAAAGATCCCTTTCAACCCAAACTATTCTATGATTCTCATGTGGCTGAAACTTAGTGTCTGTCAATCTTTTCTTTGTTGTTTTAAAAAATCAAATTAAAAAGCAGAAACTGGATCTTTTATTAGCTGTATGGTAGATTCATCTAGACTGCAATTTTTTTTTTTTTTTTCCTTGGGGGTACATTAGTTGGCTCCCAAAGGAAGAGAAAGAACAAGGCACTATCTCAATGCAGAAGCAAGAAAAGTCAGTTTTAGGGTGGTCCTTAACTTTGTGAATGAGCAACGTAACCTGAACCCCCATGAGAGCTGGGCATAGACTTCTTAATCCAGGACACTTTTTCCTAGTCCAGTCCTCCATCATAAAGGGGTCCTTAAGGGTAAACAAAGTAGGGATGGTAAAACAGGGAATTGCCTGTTCCTCCCAGTCCTCCAGGTCATCTTTCCCAGTCTAGAAACGCACATGGTCCTCTTCACTAAACCAAAAAGGTGTATAGGATAAACAGGATAACCTCCTGCAGAACAAACCTTCTCCATCAGATTTTTTTTCTCCTGTCCTTATTTTCATGAGTATAATCTCAGAACACAAGCAGTAATGCTTATACTCATGAGTTAATTCCTTCTCTGGGCAGCTGAAAGAAAGGATGGCCATGGGCCAGTTGCTCACTTATTGCACATCCAGAAGGTGATCAGATATCACAGGAAGGAGTGCCTCCTAATTACCTAAAGAAAATAGAATAAACAAGCATCTCTGCTGCAACAACAATTAGCTGGTGCACTTGTCATTAAAGTCTAGGTAAAGATGATACAATAAACAAATGTTTACCTGCAAAATCTGGGTTCCTAATAGTGATAATGACTTTTCATGCAGTATTTTGTGATAGCTACTGACCAGTTGGAATAGTAATCCTTGTTCAGTTTGCATTAATTGCTGTAAAATGCATTCCATGTTAACAACTATTTCTTCAACAACATAAGCAAAGCTACTCAGAGCTGTGTTTGCTCTGTACAAACAGAGCTCAATCATAATTAATCTGTGTGCGTCCCTTATTTTCACACAGACAAAGGGATGGGAGGGGTAGCGCTCATCAACATAGTTCATAAGTACGGAGTGCTTGCCAGTTGGTGTGACTTCCCAGTAATTCTCAAGGTTGCTCAAATAAAAGAGCAACGCTTGCTGCACAAGAAAGCTTTGCTTCCTGGTGTGATATTGCTAATTCAGGAGGAAAACAGAGGGAGGAAGACATCAAACATGTAGAAACAAAGGCCATGTCATTATTCCGCAGCATAAAACATCCCCAGACAGTACAGTGTCTATTCCCCATTTCGGTAAATGGATTATCTGAACACATTCCAACATTACACAGCCTGTGCTCCATTAGTCCCATATGGTAAATGGCTAACTATGCTCTGGTACCTGGTAAGGCATTTACACAGCCTAACCAGTGCTTTTCATCACTTTATAAATGGCTTTCACTCCAATAGTTTCATTATGATGCCTTAACTGTCCTGCGTTCCACATGGTAACTCACTGCTCTGTCACCCAGTTGAGCTGTTTGAGGATAATTAATGTGCCTAAACAAAGGCAAAAAAGAACACAAATGCACAATACTAGTTCTGTTTTTTTTGGATGATGTGACAGAAGAAAACAAGCTCCCAGCCTTTCCTTCATTTTGTGTCTTTATGCTACTATAAACAGTCATTTTTCCTTGTATTGTTTACTGGGTTACTACCAAGGCCCCCTCAGATTTTATTTCAGCATGAATATTAATTCAAGTATCATTTATATTGTGAACAAAATGAGAAAAATACCTCAAGGCTGTTATGAATCCCAGCCTTCCTGGCAGAACCCTCTGGCTCTTTTTAGAATAATCACACCCCCATCATTCATATATTAACTGGTACTTTACAAAATAAATACGAAAGCACAGTCCTTGCATAAAAGGATTTCCACCGGACGCTTGGCTCTATCTTCACTTGCAGCGGGAGGACACGAATTGGTTAACCAGGGCTAAGACGGCAATATTTCCTTTCACTGGTTCCATACCCATTCCTAGTTACGCTTTGTTGCATCAATTGTCTCCACATATGGAGTCATAGCATATGCACTGCAGTTGCCCACAAGCTAAAGGCACCCCTGAATCACCGAGCTCGATGTGGGGGAATTCAAGCCAAACGCTCCTCTGCTTTGTTGGTCACCATCAGCAGCAGCTCACAGGAGCCAGACAACAGCCAAGGTTGGCAAGGAGCTCTGGAGATCATCCAGTCCAACCCCTCTCTGGGCAACTCGTTCAAGTGTTCAACCACCCTCACAACAAAACCATTTTTTTCTTACATTCAGACAGAATAATCAACCTCCCTAAACTATTCCTAATGCTAAATCCCAGGGTGCTGCTGACCTTTTTTTGCAGCAAGAGCACTTTGCTGGCTCACACTTTATAAATGGCTTTCACTCCAATAGTTTCATTATGATGCTTGGCGTCCACCAGGATGCCCAGGTCTTTCCGCAAAGCTGCTTCCCAGCTGGTCAGCCCCCAGCATGCACAGGGTTATTCTTCCCCATGTGCAGGACTTGGCATTTCATTTTGCTGAATTTCACAAAGTCCCTGTTTGCCCATTTCTCCAGCCTGGCCGTGTCCCTGTCAAACAGCAGCACGGCCGTCTCGTCCATTGGCTCCTCCCCACAGCGCGCTGTCTGCAAGCCCGCCGAGGGCACACGCTGTCCCATCATCCGGGTCAATGATCCGGATGTTAATCAGTGTTAGCTCCAAGCATATCTTACTATCCCTGTTGGCCGCAGAACAGAAAGCACAAGTCTCATCCCCCACACGTGCACATTGTGGGGGATAAGACAGAACAGATTAAAATTTAATTAATTTTTAGCGTTTAACTTAAATGGTCAAGACACACAGCAGCTCTTTTGCAGTGCGAGATTCACACATGCTGCCCGAGTGTCACTCCAGAGAAATGTTACTTTGCCTTGTATACGGAGTTTTCAACTCCAAGACATCAGCAGTTTGCACCTCACAGCGTATCCTCTGCACCCCGTTCACATGTGCCAGCTATGGCTGCGTGACACCCAGCGTCAGTTCCTACCCCGCACACCGCGTTACGCTCACAGCGCGGGTCTGAGACCCCGGACCCACTCTTCCAGAGGCTGACCCCTGAACATTATCACTTCTGCAAAATTAATGAAGGAAACTCTCTCGAGCAACTGATTCTTTGCTTCCCTGCTTCGGGCAATGTTTCCAAACAGCATCTCAAAGCCGTCTGAGCAAAGTGCTGGCTTTACAAAGCCTGTGTCCAGAACTGTGTGTGACGTTTAGCAGTACGGCTCTTTTTCCACCCTCGGGAAAGCTGCCCACATAAGCCTTCACAGTGCCCAAAGCCTCTTCCAACACAGGTAGCAAAACCAGACTTCCAAGCCTTTCAGTAGCGTAGTATTTTACCTGTGAAACAAGTATATTTTTGCCATAATAAACCAGGCTCTGTCACTCACACCCTGGAAGCAGCACAGAATGGCTAACTTTATCCTGATTAATTAACTACAGCTCCTGTTTAGATCTTGCTCAGCTACCTCCTACAACATATAAATACCCTCCAAACCAAGGCTTAGGGGTTACTGAACTGGACCAGTTACGTCTTGCAACACCACACACCATCTTCACTTTTCATAAGGGGTTCTTCTTACAGGTTCACCTCAGCTGTCTGCATGTCCTTTCGTTATAGGTTGCTGAAGAGTTTGTCATCTGATCTCTGGTCTTTCTCTTTGGCTGTTTTGGACGTGCAAGTATCACCCAGCACATAGAAAAACTTTCTGTTAGAGTTGGAACCGCACCAGCTGAGGAGATAACCAGCCCCAGTGCAATGCTACCTGCTGACCTTCATCGCAGCTGCTCGCCCAGATCTGCTGCTCAGGCATCGCACACAGGCCGGCGGCCAGAGGAATGAAGCTTGGTTGCTTCGAGACGTTTAAAGGGTAGCTCTTGGCTTGATAGGCTCATCCTGGCTGAACGGGATTAGAGAGCGATCACACGCAGCTCTGCCGGCGGATTGAGATGATGCTCGGCAGCTGGGAATGGGCAGAAAGCTCACCCCCAGCCCAGCTGTGGCCGGGGAGGGTACGTGTCCGTAGGATAAATTGCACAGAATTCTGCTTGCTGCTTTTATGGCTTGTTTCATAGCAGGGGATTAGAGACAGCCTTCCTTGTGTACAGATTCCAGCATTCATATACAAATGCAGCTCCTGGTACAAAGAAAGCTACTCCCAAAACACTTGTGTGAAAAATAACTTAAAAAAAACCAAAAAAGCCCTGGGAAATGTTTGCAAACACAGCTAGCGATGGACACAAACACGACTGCGCTGGCAGCCAGGGCGGATGCAAAGTACTCCTCCGTGCTCTCCTTTGCAGTGCGCGGCTGGTTCTGCTTTCTTAGGTTGTAAGGAACGCAGAAGGTGCAAGATGCTGATCAAACTGTGTGGTAAAAGAGCTGGTGTGTTTAATCCATCACCGGAGGTTATGCACGGCCCCTGGGGAAGGCTGTGCCCTCGTTAGACAATAAATCTATCTTGGCTAAATTGTCCACGTGCAATTGTTTGTGTGATCAAAAAGAAAGAGGCGTAACTCAAGTAAGCCTCAAACTTTATGAGCTTTTATTAGCACTTTAATCATCTGTACATTGCAGATTGCAAAAGCCAAATCTTTAGCAAGCCAATATTTCACTATATATTAATTATTTATTATTTATTTCCATCATTGTTGGTCATCCGAAAAAAACCCAAAGCAAAACCAGCACTACCGATTCTCTTCCAGTGTCCTTAAGTGAGCCCTCAAGGTTTGCTGCTTGGCTGTAGGTGCCTCTCTCGTCAGGACACTAAGATTTTGGAAAGCCTAACTTACC
>NW_010548640.1:6009-6370 GCF_000687285.1 Phaethon lepturus
AAGAAATCCCTGCGCACCTTGTACAGGAAGATACAGCTGCAAAAGGCCATTATGTCATTTTGCTGGTTACGGAATTGTTTACATACTTTTTCAGTAAAGCTTAAAAAACAAGTAGGCTGGTATGGCTCATCATTAAGATTTCTCATTAATCATATTTGGGGCGGTCCAGACACCAGAAGCTGCAGTGTAGGCACTGAACCACACTGCTGAATTGCTCTAAAGCTTCACAGAATACAACCAAAGCAGTATCTTTTCCCAAAGCTCCGAAGAAACGCTGCAGGCACACAGCAGAAGTTGGAAATTAAGGCCACACACTCCATCGGTGTCTGCCATCTGCACCGGCGTGAAGCGGCGTTTCCTC
>NW_010548641.1:0-1571 GCF_000687285.1 Phaethon lepturus
GAAAAAAAAGGGGAAAAAAAAGGGGAAAAAATCCCCTTTTTTCACACCCAGGCTGAGGATGCCGGAGCAGATCTGCAGCCCCTGCGCGGCGGCGGAGCCAGCACTGCTGACCGTGGGGCCCTCTTTTCCCCGGCTCGCTGGCAGCTTTCCGGAGGACGCGGGATGCCGGCTGCATCCCGGTGAGGCTGGGGATGCTTCCCTGGGACCCTCGAGCCCGGCAGCACCACCGAGCCCGGCGCCGGGGGGTAAAAACCTGTGAATTTGGGGCTTGTTCAAAACCACCGCCGGAGCAAACGGAGGCTGCTCGTGGGCTGGGATGGAGGGAGAAGCTCCCGGAGACGGCCAGCAGCGTGCCTGGGGATGGGGGTGAGCAGCGGGGAGGAGCTGGGGGAGATTTTTCACCCGTGGGGCAGGATTGCGCCCACGGCACCAAGTCCACAACCCGTTGTGCCGAGCTACGAGCGCTCCTTGCAGCCAGGAGCGGGTCTGACCGCTCCGGAAACGAGGGGAACACACAGTTTCGGACGAGGAGGAGAAGCAGAGAGGTTTTGAAAGCGCTTCCCATCTCGTCTCAAGCCTGGTTTTTCCAGCCTTAAGGATGGATAAAGCCATCCGAGCCACTCCAAACACACCGAACAGCTGCTCGCACAACGCTTCTGCCTGCTCCAAAACCCAGCACCGTCCTTGTCCCCAGCCCTGTTAACCTCTAGCCAAGGGCAGGAGCTGCCTGTTAATAATTAAATGGACTTTGCAACCCCCCCCAAGGCCGGGAACACCCTCCAAAAACCAGCCAAGCACAAAACCCCACTGGGGCAGGGGCGAAAAACCGAGGTGCAAACTGGTCCCTCACACCCGGCTCCCTTTGGCTGTTAAAATTACCAAGCACAGGCAAAAAAATCTCCGAGGGTTGAGTGTGTGATTTTTTTCTTTATATTTTTTTTTTTTTTTTTTTTTAAGCTCAGGAAGCCTGGTTTAATAACTCGAGCCTTGGCTAGGATTTCAGGAAACCTCTTTACCTCTGCTTGTGCCTCATTTCCTGATCTAATCCCCAGCTCCCGGAGGGCAGAGAGGCGCCGCTGGCGCTCGGAGGGGTTTAAGACTTTCCATGCAGGCGAGTCCCCGCAAGAACCAGCCTGCGCTCCAAGAGGCGGCCGAAAAAACCCCCTCGGAGGGCGATGCAAGACAGCGCATCCCCCCCTCCCCGGGGATCGGTTCTTTCCCCCTTCGGGATGCGGCAGCTCCGTCTGCCGGCTTTTCCTCCGTTGAAGGAGCGAGGTTTTGCAGTCTTGGCGAAGAGCACCTGGGTTTTTCCAGCAATTAGGATTATTTTCTAGGAAATTCCAGCTGGGAACAGGCTCGGGGGGCTATTTACTCACTGATGCTTGGTTTGGGCTGCAGAAATCCCAGCGGTGCCATTCCCTGGGTTCACTCCCTGCTTTCAGGCATCGAGGACAGCATCTTCCAGCCCAGACGGAGAATGAGGTGCCCCCAAAACCTCTTCCACCTGCTCCCCCGCTCCATGCGATACTCACCCGCGCCGTCGATGCCATCCTGCCCCACGCGGCCCGTCC
>NW_010548641.1:1616-2027 GCF_000687285.1 Phaethon lepturus
AGCCCTCCCTGCCCCACGCGCCCCGTCCACGCCAGGTAGCGCGAGCAAGCGGTCGAGAAAATAGCGTTAATTTATTAGACGACGCTCACGACAGCACCACACGGCAACCGAGAGCGGCCCGTCGTCCCGACGGCACTTACACCTCGACGCACGGGAGCGGAGTTAAAAAATAAAGAGATTCGGGGTTTTTTGGGTTTTGTTTTTTTTTTTTTTTAATGCTACCAAGGTCCCGTCCGAAAGCAGATGCGCCCTGCAGGAGCACCGCAAGCGGAGGGGGTGCCCGCGGCCGGTGCCCGGGCGCTGGGGATTGAGCGGCATCCTTGGCAAGGCGGGACGGGGCGGTTTGTAAACAGTCCCTACACATCGAGGGCGGCCGCGGCGGGGAGGCGGAGGGTTTATTTTCACAGTGAG
>NW_010548641.1:2486-2748 GCF_000687285.1 Phaethon lepturus
GGGCTGGGGTGGGCACCCTCGCCGCGAGAAGATCAGGGACCACCTCTCCTCGGCGATTTTGACCGGTCGAGAGAGGAAAAGGGAGGCGGCACCCCCCTGGGAAACGGTACCGGTGCCCAGCGCGGGGAGACGGGTCGGAGGCCAGCACGGGAGCGGGAGGGGACCTGGAGGAAGAGCCAAGCTGGATCATCCCTCCTCTTCTTCTGGACCCTCTCCCCCCGTTCGCTTCTCCAGCGTCTCCTCCTCTCGGCTGCGGGGCCGG
>NW_010548641.1:2873-3079 GCF_000687285.1 Phaethon lepturus
TGCGGCGCCGGCGCGTGCGGATTCACAGCTGCGATGCTGAGGGTCTTCCCGCGGGAGCCTGCCCTCCGCATGCCTCGATTTACCGGGATTAATAAATAAACGACAGCGTCCAAGGGCTGGCAGGCAGCGCTTGCCTGCGGAGCAGGCAGGAGGGAAGCCCGACGCGTGCTATCTCGCAGCGATGGACATCTTGGGTGTAGCGAAGA
>NW_010548641.1:3202-5155 GCF_000687285.1 Phaethon lepturus
CAGGGCGGTCTGCAGCAAAGATGGGAGAGGGAGAACAGGTTTTGGGGAGGCTGCGGACCCCCAGGAGAGGGTAGAGCTGATGCCAAGGTGAGCCCTGCTCCCTTCGTGCCCACAGCTCCGGGAAAAGGGGTTGCTCGGACAGACCCAAAAGGATGAGACACGTCCCTCGTGTGCCCCGTGCCCGCCCTGGGCTGACCTACCTCCAGCACGAAGGCAGCAAAGAAGTTGAGCACGGCAATCCCCAGCAGCAGCAGCTTGAAATTCAAGTCGTCGATGCCCTGCAGCTTCAGCAGGGCTTTGGGGAAGCCCACAGGGTAGAGGGTCAACCATATCATGAGGCCAAAAAGGAGGATGAGGACTACCAAGAAGAGCACTGAGGGCGAGAAGGAAAAGCATCGAGGAGGAGGACGAAGGCTTGAGGTCTCCCTTCACCCAGGCGGCCCAGCATCATCCTCACCGTTGGTGTAGAGCGGCTCCCGAAATGGGTACCCCTTGGACATGGCGACGGCCAGGATGAGGTACTGGAAGCCCGTGACGCAGAAGAGGACCGTGTTCTCGTAGTTGGGCAGGTTTTGAGGAGCCATCACCGTGCTGTTCAGCGGCACGTACCTGGGGCAGGCAGGGGAGAAGGCAGGGGGTGAGGCGAAGCCAGAGCCAAGGAGAAGGTCGAAACGCCGGTGCCGAGCAGACGGCAGCCGCTCGCCGCAAGGTGACCGGATGCGTCTTTGCTGCCAGCTGGCCTCGGCCAAAACCAAGGACCTGCAATCCTCTCCGCCGGTCCCGTCGCTAAACCCACACGAAGCCAGGAGCCTCACCAGCTCTGCGAGACGGTGATGAAGTAGCTGAGGACTTGCACGGTGATGAGCAGAGCTGTCTGGAGGAGCAGGCTGCCCAGCACGAGGACACTGATCAAGGCCCCTTGGGGACGCTCCACTCCCAGCTCCCGGGCAGGACCGGTCCGACCCATCAGCACCGCCACGGTGGTGGTGATGATCAGGTCGAAGAAGAGGAACTGGAAGTCGCTCAGGTTGGTGTTGATCTGGGAAGGAGAAACCACCCTCTCTCAGTGGGGGGCTAAGAAAGGGACAGGTTAAAACCCCGCGGTGACAGGGTGACCCGAAGGACTCACCGTGTAGAGCAGCAGGACGGACACGAACTGCACCAGGCTGTACAGGGCCATGTACTTAAAGACACCGAAGGAGGTGACCAGCGAGCACCTGCCCTCCCTGCAGAGAGAGACTCACCCACCGGCCACGACACCCTTTCCACGGGCTGTCCCGAAGAGTGGGACAGAGGCACTCAGGAGACCCCCCTTCCCCACCTTGGTGGTTATTCCTCACCGGATAACCGTGGGCACGCACTCGATGTTGGCCACGCGGGAGGTGAACGGCGAGGCCACCGACGCCTCCGCCTCCGACAGCGAGACGCCCACGTCGGCCGCCTTCAGAGCCCCGCAGTCGTTGGCGCCGTCCCCGCACATCCCCACGCAGTAGCTGCGGCGAGAAGGGATCCGGTATTGCACAACAGGACGGGGGAAAACCCTGGGTCCACAGGGATGCACCCCCGTATTTAGGATAACCCTCCAGCTGGGAGAGGGCAGGATGCGATTTCGCAGCTACCGACCGCGCCGGCACACCAGAGATGTCTCCGGGCAGAGGATTAAGCCTCTCGCCCTCCTCTCTCCTCCGTCCCTCGGGGCTGGAGGGGCTTACTTGAGCTCTTGCAGGCTGCACACCAGCTGAGTCTTCTGGTCAGGCGACATGCGGGCGAACACGGTGGCTCGGATGAGGATCTGCAAAGAAGGGAAGGCTCCGCGTTCGTACCGCAGCGCGCCGCATCCCCGCGTGCCCAGGAGGAGCCTGGTTATCCCGAGCTTTGCCAGCTCAGCCGGGCAGAGGGGCATCTTGCCCCAGAAAAAAAAAAAAAAGCCCCTCAGGGCATTTTGTTTTGGAG
>NW_010548641.1:5424-5726 GCF_000687285.1 Phaethon lepturus
TCCGCCCGGAGCTGGAACCCCCGCCGAGCCCCCGGGGAACGGTCTGAGCCGGCACCCCCAACCCACAGGCAGCAGGAGGGAAAGCAGCTTCCCGTAAACCTCCGCGTCAGGCGCAGAAATGATGGTATTTTGGATAAAACGTTGGCGTGACCGAGCCCTTGGCGCCAAGCCTGGAGCGGGACCGGAGCAGCACGGTGCTGGCTGCATCCGACGAGGGTGTTTGGAGCATCAGCTCCAGCCTGACGTGCTCCCAGGGAGAAAGAGGAGCAGGTTACCTGCTCCTAAAGGCGGCATTTTATAAA
>NW_010548641.1:6273-6501 GCF_000687285.1 Phaethon lepturus
TAAGGGCAGCCACGCTGGGAAAAGAGAGTCCTGCGAGGCGACGGGCAGCTTGGGCTTTACGAAGCCCCCCCAAAAACGTCGGTCGGGACCCACCTCCGGCTGCTCTTCGCCCTGAGAGTGCTCGGCCAGGACGAATTTCAGAGCGGCGGGTTTGTCGTGGCCGGGCGGGGAGGCGTTGACGAAGATCACCCGCTCTTTCGGCTCCACCATGCGGCAGCTCCTGGCCAC
>NW_010548642.1:0-652 GCF_000687285.1 Phaethon lepturus
GCCTTATTAAACCTCATACAGTTGACAACAGATGCTTCTGTCTTCCATGCTGGCCTTATTAAATCACCTTGAAAAATTGACTAGAGAGCATCCTTTTTTTCCTGAGCTGTTTCTCTAGTAAAGACCCTTTTGTTATTTCAGTACTAGTAAATTAAAGTATATCAGGAAATGTTCTGGATCTGAGTTACGATTATCCCTAAGGTAAAATTGTGAAAATTGTCTCTGATACTATTTTGCCCTAGGTCAGCCAACAGTCTGCTGAACAGCCCCTAGGCATGGATGAGAAATTAGCATGGCCAGGCACTGTTTGTTACAGGCAGTTTAGCTACACTCATCTTCATTTGAACAGGAGTTTTCCAATAGTACAGTGTGCTGGTTTTGGCTGGGATAAAATTAATTTTCGTCACAGTAACTAGTATGGTGCTATGTTCTGGATTTATGCTGAAGACAGTGTTGATAATACAGGGGTGTTGTCATCACTGCTGAGCAGTGCTTACACAGAGGCAAGGCCTTTTCTGCTTCTCACACCACTCCATGAGCAAGTCGCATGGGGGTGCACAAGACATTGGGAGAAGACACAGCTGGGACAGCTGTGTCCAACTGGCCAAAGGGATATTGCAGACCATATGGTGTCATGATCAGCATATAAAGC
>NW_010548643.1:0-6997 GCF_000687285.1 Phaethon lepturus
TCCTTTCCAACCTTAGTGATTCTGTGAATCTTTGCATTTGGAATTAAAGCAAGCACATGGCTTCTTAGTAGTGCTCTGCTGCAAGGAGGCATAGTAGGTCTGGTTTTTCTGAAGCTGAACTGGTTTACATTTCCTCCTGTTTTTGGGGGTTTTTTCCACAACTAAACAAGGTAGAATAATCATCATCATCATCTTTCTAGGTAATGAAACTAAAGCTATAAATTCAGCCCAAATTATGCCAGTTCCAGGCCTGGCAATACTTTGTAACTCGCAGAAGTGCTCTGATATGAAAATGTTTTGTCGTTGATCACAATGTCCTAGAAAGAAGTCACTAAAGAAAATCTGACCCCAAGCCCTGAGTGGCCAGATATGGGGGTGGGTAGAAGAGCAGGGTGCTGGGGAGGGGAGTGTGTGTGTGTTATATCCCAAGGGTGCGGAGCATGGCTTGGGGCTTTGTTCTGGCCGTGGCAGGTACACCTCGCGTCAGCCCGATGGGTGAAGTGTGGGTGAGTCTTGTTCATTAATGTGCACTTCTGCTCAGCCAGGTTTACACAACTGGGTGTTTCTTCTGGTGACAGCAATGTTAAAGCATCAACAGCCATTGATAATGTGGGGACGAAGCCAGCCAGGAGCTGCAGTGGTGGTGTTACCTACACGATCCATATTCCCTGATGCGCATGCCTACAGCCCGATGTCTCGTTGGTGCTGTTTTGCAGCAGTAGGTTGTACAGCATGTCTTTTCCCAGCATGAAATCATGAGATCAAGCTGTTTGCCTCTCTGTGTCCCTAAAGGATGATCTGGTTTTCATGCCAGAGAGCCCATTTTTAAAAACCTGCTTTTTAACAAAAACGTGTGTCTCCCCTTGGTACATGCGGTCTGTCCGTGGGTCACCAAAGGCCGCCCTAGAGCAGCGCTGTAAGGGCGCTGGCGTCTGATGCTCTGCGTGTTAGTGGCAGGGCTTGCTGCGCTGCTCAGGGCTGAGGCTGTGCGTGCTGGGGACGTGCACTGGCGTTGGCATGGGCTGCCGGCCGCTCTGCCTGCACCGAGTCACCGAGCCAGTCTGCTGCCAGCTGCTAAGCAGCGTGAGGAACCCATAGGGATGGTCTGCTCGCCAGGGTGGAAAGAGAGAGGCTTTTAGGTGAGAGCAAAACCTGCTCTGATCCTCCCTGCGCACGATCAGGGCGCACGCACTGAAGCCGTACCAGAAGCTCGGAGGGTTACACCAGTATAGCTCCCTGCTGTGCTGCCTTAGAGGTCTTACAGACTTACCTACCCGTTTTTAGCCTGGTGTTGGAGGTGAGAAGTATGTTCTTCTTTAAAAGCTCTAAAGGATAGACCAGACCTGGAATTTTAGGGCAATTCTATTTTTCAAGATTTTTTTTGGTTTGCAGTTTGGAGGGCACTTTCCTGGAACGGGGATGAGACTCCAGACTCCCAGCCTTGGGGGGTGGTGGGGCACAGGGTGTGTGTGAGGGGGTCAGTGACAGTTATCCATACTTAATCATTGTAATTAGCAAAGTGTAAATGGATTTGGATATTCAATGATGGCAGTTTTTAGCGTGCATGCATGGGGTGCAGTTGTTTACTCAGCGTGCAGTTAAATTTTCTTGCGATGGTTCATCAGGCACCTTGAGGATATCACTTTTCCCTGGAGCACTGAAGGATGATCAGCTGTTAGGATCTCCTGGACGTGACACACCATCTGGTAATCTGAGCAGAGTACCTTATTTCAACAAACAAACAAAACCCCACTGAAAAACCTCCCAATTTACAGCCTATGATATTATGTATTGGCATATGAAATTAGTTCAGTATTTGAAACATACTAGTGCAAAATCTGTAGCTAAGATCTTGGATACATTGGTGTATATGTATATATATAAACACACCAGAAATAATGATTCCAGGTATAATAGAAGAGCTTGGTCTGCTTTGAATAATGCTCTGACATTCTAAGTGTTTTTTGAACGACTTTGTTTTAAGCAGAATATGACTTTGAAGAACATAATTTATTTTGCTGCAGATAAGTACAGTTAAAATTAAATTCCTGATCCTTGGCTTACGTTCCTCAAAATTAAAACCCCCGTATTTTTTTCAGTCTCCTGATAAGGGATACACACATAATAAAGCTGGTTGTGAGCCACGTATTTAGTGCGGGGACATCAGATGAGGAAAATCAACTTGTTAAAGGAAGGAAAGCAGCCTTACATTTCCATGGCATTCCAGTTTGTCGTTTGTTGTTTGGTTTGTTTGTTTGTGGGTTTTTTGGGGTTTTTTTGGGGGGTAGTGGGTTGTTTTGGTTTTTTTTTTTACTAAGTTCTTACAAATATTTAAGAATAAGTAGACTTATGGCTGCAGCTGCACTGGGTTCAGAAACAGTAGCTGATACCACATGCGTTTACACGTGAGCGAAACCTGCGCCTGGAACAGCTGTAAGAAGCGTGGCTGCGCACGCGTGTCTAATTCGTTCAGCTTCGGTTTGTGGTGGTGGTTAGGATCGTTTTTTTTTCTTCTTTTACCCAGTCCAGAGGCCTGAGGAATGGGTTTCCACTGTGGCGTCTGGAAACGCACATGACGACATCAGCTGGTGTCAGTCTGGTTTCCTCTGCGTGGGAGGTGGTGTGCTTGGGCGTGGAGATTGGTGCTGCTACGGGATCCCAGACTGGTTGAGGTGGGAAGGGACCTCTGGGGTCCATCTGGTCCAGTCCCTGCTCTCCCAGAGCTGGTGGCCCAGGACTGTGTCCAGATGGCTGAGGAATGTCTCCAAGGATGAAGACGCCTTACTAGTGATAGAACGAGAGGAAATGGCCTCAAGTTGCGCCAGGGGAGGTTTAGGTTGGATATCAGGAGAAATTTCTTTACGGAGAGAGAGGTCAAGCATTGGAAACGGCTGCCCAGGGAGGTGGTGGAGTCACCATCCCTGGAGGTGTTAAAAAAAAAAAGTGTAGACGTGACACTTCAGGATATGGTTTAGTGGGCATGGTGGTGTTGGGTTGATGGTTGGACTTGATGATCTTAAAGGTCTTTTCCAACCTCAGTGATTCTGTGGTTCTGTGACTCCACCACCTCCCGGGGCAACCTGTGCCGGGGCTCAGGTATCCTCACAGTAAAAAGTCTTTCATGATGCTCAGAGGGACCCTCCCGTGTTCCAGTTTGTGCCCATGGCCTCTGGTCCTGGCACTGGGCACCACTGGGAAGAGCCTGGCTCTGTCCTCTCGGCACCTTCCTTGCAGGTACTGATGTACAGGGGTGAGATCCTCCGAGCCATCTCTTCTCCAAGCTGAGCAGTCCCAGCTCTCTCAGCCTTTCCTCATAGCAGAGATGCTCCAGCCCCTGAATCATTTCAGCGGCCCTTCAACGGACTCTCTCCAGTATGTTCATGTGTCTCTTGTACTGGAGAGACTGGACCAGCACTCCAGCTGTGGCCTACCCAACGCTGAGCAGAGGGGAAGGATCACCTCCCTCCCTGTCCTCTCGGCACCTTCCTTGCAGGTACTGATGTACAGGGGTGAGATCCTCCGAGCCATCTCTTCTCCAAGCTGAGCAGTCCCAGCTCTCTCAGCCTTTCCTCATAGCAGAGATGCTCCAGCCCCCGAATCATTTCAGCGGCCCTTCAACGGACTCTCTCCAGTATGTTCATGTGTCTCTTGTACTGGAGAGACTGGACCAGCACTCCAGCTGTGGCCTACCCAACGCTGAGCAGAGGGGAAGGATCACCTCCCTCCCTGCTGGCCACGCTCCTGATGTGGCCCAGGACCCCCTTGGCCGCCATTGCTGGTGGTCAGCTTGGTGCCCACCGGGACCTGCTCTGCCAAGCTGCTTTCCAGGCGGGTGGCCCCAGCCTGTGCTGGTGCCTGGGCTGTTCCTCCCCAGGGGCAGGACCAAAGCAGGGCTATTGGCCATCAGGTCTGGTAGTCCTAAATTTCACAAGCAAATTGACGGAGTGGATTTTTAAATGTGGTAGGTAACATATATTCTGTCAGAACCTCTGTTTAACAGGCTTTTGGATTTCCTCTAGGAGTCTTTTTTCCCTAGGGATCACAGAATCCCAGAAGGGTTTGGATGGGAAGGGACCTTCCAAGGCCATCTAGTCCAACCCCTGCCATGAGCAGGGACATCCCCAACTCAAGCAGATTGCTTAGAGCCCCGTCCAGCCTGACCTGGGATGTTCCCAGGGATGGGGCATCCACCACCTCTCTGGGCAACCTGGGCCAGGGTTTCACCACCCTCAGTGTGACACGTTTCTGATGTTGGTCTAGTCTGCATCTGCCCTTTTTTTAGTTTAGTTTAAAACCATTACCCCTTGCCCCATCGCAACAGGCCCTGCTAAAAAGTCTGTCCCCATCTCTCTCCTCAGCCCCTCTCAGCCCTGGCAGCTGCAGGAAGGTCTCCCCGGAGCCTTCTCTGCTCCAGGCTGAGCCCCCCCAGCTCTCCCAGCCTGGCCTCCCAGCAGAGCTGTTCCAGCCCTATATATAGGGGGAATATATATGTATATATACATCATATAGTATGTGCTAAAAAAATTAACATAATTTAAAAAAACTTGTGTGGATTTAATGTTCAGAAGGATTTCATATCGATGGTGAATCCAAGTACTTGGTAGTTGTGTGCAGACGTAGCAGAGGTGAATGGTGCAAATGGTCATCTTTGGGTAGCAGGGTGAGCGTGTGCCTAGGTGTTCCCAGCAGGTACAGCGTGTGTAGCAGCAGCAGGAGAAAATCCATCTACTTTTATCATAAATAAGCTTGTCTTATCTTGAGAGGATCATCTTAGAGTTTGGTTTGAGCTCATAACATCATTTGGACTTTCCAGCTTAAATTCCTAGGAGTGCAGTCTGAACTCTTTGATTTTTTTGAAGGCGAGACTCTCCCAATGGGAACTGGGCCAGGAGCTGTTAAACTGGTGTCACAGTGATCTCAGAGCAGTCACCCCTGGATAATTCTTAATCATTATCTGCTTACAGTGAATCTGATATAGCCTCTGTTAAACAAAAGGGTTTTTCTTACTGCATGTCATAAAAGAGCTCACCTTTGAGGGATGTTTTCAGTGCCTGGTATCTGTGCTTTTGTCTCAGCGCGGCAGCGTTGGTCTGCGGTTGTTGTGGTGAGTCACGCATCGCCATGCGGCAGGGCCATAGAAGGGATGGATTAGCCTTGTTTGGTGCTTGCATGGACTCAGGCATGCAGCAAAATTTAAAGTGTTAGTCTTGAAATGTAGAAAAATATGTGAAAACAAGCCAGAAAAGTCCATTTCATAATTGGGAAGAAGGCTAACTTCTTTAATTGGCATGTTATATAAACATACAACTTTAACTCTCAAAACGTCCTAGCTGGATGCTGTGCCAACACTAACAACCTCCAAGTGAGAAACGAAGCCCATGAAATAGGAGGTAATACACAGCTGCAGTCCTCCCCGTCCCTTGCCAGCGGGGCACCGGCAGACGCCATGCAGGCAGGAGAAAGCCCCAGCTGAGACACCTGCCCTCGCAGCATGGGGAGGCCCGGGGCGGTGGAAGTGCTGAAGAAGTTGGCCTGGAGAAGAGCAGCCTCACCGAGGCCATGACCTGCCCTTTGCTGCTGGGGATTGTGTAGGGCTCCGGCTGTTGCGCGTGCCCCTGCTGCGAGTGGCAGCACCGGGGTGCTTCCTCCAGCGCTCGGCGAGGGCTTTTCAAGCACAAGCAGCTTAGTGAGAAAACACGATGCCGATGTTTTTGGTACAGGCTGCCTAACGTTGGTGTTTTCTTCTTCAGCAGAATTCTGCCGCATTGACAAGCCCTTGTGCCATGATGAAGACGAGCAGCTCAGCTTTGAAGCCGTCCGCAACATCCATAAGCAGATGGACGACGATGCCAATGGCAACGTGGACGTAGAGGAGAGCGACGAGGTTAGTGCTCGGCTGCTGTGCCATCCTTCTCCCACGCAGCGCTCTGCTCTCGTAGAGGGCTGTTCTGTTACGGGTAACACTAATGTGGTGGGGTGTCTGAAATTCAGGTGTGAGAACTCTTAGGGCTGCTGGCTGCCTGTCTCTTCATCTGGAAGAGGAAGCAATGTGCCATCTTGAGCCAAGTTTCTGATCCAAATTATGTGTTTCAGAACTGTAGTCTTTAGTGTGTACGGCGTTTCCTCTGTTCTGGGGGTTTCTAGCCACTTAGTCTTTCTCTACACACAAGGTATTACCAATTTATTCCAAGACTGAAAGATGGGAAGATCTGTTTACGTGATTGTTTTTATTACTTCATTCTTTTTTTTTAAATTGTGGGGTTGGGAAACACATCTGATTCTGATCAAGCCTCACTGTCACTGTTGAGCAAATACACTGCTGTCTCCTTCACTCTATAGTTTCCTACATTGTTCCACCAACCCAGCTGAAGCAGTTACAGTACATGTGTGCGTACTGCTAAAAAAGGAACATTTTTTTCTTGTCTTGGCTGTGGAGATTTTAGCTGATAACTTTATTGAAGAGAAATAAAATTGTTGTTTTCTTACGTAAGCACCAACAGAAGTAAGTGACTACTAGAAAAGGGAAAGCTGTTGTTAAAATGTTGCCTCAGTTGCAGTGGATGCTCGTTCACAAGGCTCTGCTCAAGGTGAGGCATATCCTGTCTTACAAGGAGACTGGAATCTAAGAAACTAAAAGTGCTGGAAGCTGAAAGAAAAGCAGACTAAAAGAAAGCAGACTTGTGAAGGGTTCTGCTGCCAGTCACAGCATCCCACTTCTCATGATCCCTCAATCCACAGAAAAACCGCTGCCTGGGTAGGGCTGTGCTGCCTGTCCCGGCCTCGCCGCCGGGCTCGCGGGGACGACGCGTGGCTCGAGAGCTGCGCAAGTTGCTCAAAGGCTGGAGGCGTAGGTCTCGTGCCAAGTCCACGTCTGGCGACCGAGGCTGGGCTGTGCTGGGAGCAAGGGCTGTTGAATGGTCGGAATTCTTGGCCCCGGAAGGAGGCGAGGCAGGAGCTGCTGAGGCCGCGACCGTCGGTGAGCCGGTACCCAGCGCGC
>NW_010548644.1:0-1455 GCF_000687285.1 Phaethon lepturus
CACCATCATCTCCTTCGGCAGCGCGAGGGGGAAGCCATCAGGATGCATTTGCCCCCGGCCCCGTTAGAGATTACAAGCATCTTCCCAGGACGTGGGACAACCAAAGGTGCAAACACGCGCAGCCCGGCTCCATGTCCGCACGCTCCCCTCCCGCAGGTCCTGCCCGGGGGCAGCCGAGGCGCAGGCCGCGGGGAACAAGCCCACCCGTGCGGGAACTACTCGGGTGGAAAATGCCCAAACAAGCACAACCTGGCTGAGACCCTTGGGCCAGGACCTGTAAAGCTGCTCGCTGTGACGCTGCCAGCATCCCGCAGAGCACTGCGTCCAGGTGGAGAGTCAGTCCCCTTGCAGGCGGGAGGGGAGGAAGCTGGCTGCAGAAAGATGCTCAATGTATGTTACTGGCACTCGCTCCGGGAACGCGGTCGATGATCTCGCACAGCCCAGGGCAGGAATCAAGCGTGCTTCAGCCCTGACCTCGCCTGACTTTCTTGCAGGCTGCAGAGGGGATGGGGACATGCCCCCAGCCCCACAGCCCATCTGAATTTACTGTGGGCCTTGTCTTGCGATGGCTTCTCCCTCCCGTGAGCCTGCATGGACGAAATGCGATCAGAGGCCGAGCCTGTCACCGGGTTTCAAAGGCGGCCGTGCAGGGCAAAACGCTCCTGTTCGGCCCTCGGGAAGGAAGGGGAGGGCCGCGGGGACACGGGCGACACGCCAGCCGCCTCCCTCGGGGATGGCAGTGAAGACCCCACGTGCTCAAGACGTGTTCCTATCCTGAAGACGAGGATCACAGCAGATCCCATCACTGTTGGCTCTTGCAGGCTCTCCTAGAAAAGTATTGGACAAAAAGCGCATTTAGAGGAAACAAACCAACCAAACGTGCACCCGCCAGCTAGAGAGGGCTGTCATGCCGGGGCTTGCCTTTCTGCAGCCATCTCTCCTTTCTCCCTCTAATGCTGTTGCCGATGTTTATTTTAAGCTAAAGGTGTTTTGAAGCCTGTGCCCTCATGCTGGATTCAGCAAAACAGAAGGGATGCAGGGTCCAAGTTCTGTAACTGTATCAAAACTCTTCCTCCTCCTCCCAGTCAAAATCTGCTAGATTTTATTCTTGGTCTTCCCAGAAATCCCCCAGGCTTGCACACCTTCCATTCCACTACGCTGCCCACCCGCGCAGCAGTGCCCATGTCATCATTTGGGCAGCTTAAATGCCCTCCCCCATCCTCGCTGGCCCCACCTCGGTGGTGGGAAGCGGCTCCACCATGACGCAAACTGACCTTCCGAAAGAGACTCGCGGGTTTCCCAAGGTCTGGCTTGTGTAACGCTCGCACCGAGAGCCAGAACCCGCAGCAGAGCTGGCACGGGCTCCAAATTTCCATTTCAAAGGAAATTTCAGCGTGTATTTTGCTTTACAATTCTCCAGGAGCGTCCCGGTTACAGCCCACCTCCCACAGCAGG
>NW_010548644.1:1486-4823 GCF_000687285.1 Phaethon lepturus
TTCGGAATTGTTAGTTTTGGTCACACTTTTGCTTTTTTTCCACACTATTTCACAGTGCTGTTACAGACAGCACGCTGCCTTCATGTTACAGCATCAAGAGCAGAGATCACAGGGAGCTGCTACTGGTAAGCTGGTAAAATGCAAAATGCAAAGTAAACGACCCCAAAATTCCGAAGTTGAAGTACAAAAAAATAAAAAGTCCGTAACAAAAACATTTTGTCATAAAGTATTGTAAGAACATTTGGATTTTTGTTTTGTTTTTAAAAGACTTCCTCGACCAGCTCCCTGCTACTTTTAAACCCGTAAAATCCTAAGCGTCGTGGCGAGTCTGGAGGCCAGCACACTCCATCCGCCCGAGCATGAAGCACAGCCTTCCCCAAGGGGTCAGAGCTGAGCACCTTCTTCCCAAGCAGAAGAGCGAGGGAAGGATGGGGATGCTAGGGACCCACAGCTAAGGGAAAACACCCAAAGGCACATGGCAAAACTTACCATGGCCTGCAGACGTGTGGTAGAAATGTCCTGCTGCGGATGGGCGAGCGCTTCCAAACGCCCGGCTCTGCACCGCGGAGCTAATGCGCCCGAACGCCAGCCCCGCGCCTCCCGCTGAAAATGGGACACCGCCACAGCTGCATCAGCCTTTTCTTGCTTTTATTTACCCTCCTGCTCCAGAGCCTTGTAATCGAAGGCAATTCCTGCAGCAACAGCACATCAGCCTCTGAATGTGAATAGGGAAGAGAGGTTGGTACGGGACAGGCTTAGTGACAGCAGCCGGCTCAAGAGAGCGACGGCTCGGGCTGGGATAGGCGAGGCGGTGGGATAGGTGTGGTGGGACCTGCTGTTCCCTCTGCACTTCCCAAGAGCCAACATTTTTCTTTGGTTGCGAGAGGCATCTTCCAGCCCCTCCTCCAAAGCTGGTACAAGGATAAGCCAGTGAAACACAAGGGAGTGACATCTGCTACCGCACACCAAAAAACGGCGTACATACTGAAGGACATGCAAGGGATCCTTCAAAGTCAGGGCAGCACAGGATTTTGTCTCTCCTTGCCTGGACTCATTCCCAGAGTAATCTCTGGAGCTGCTCCAAGAAAACTCTGAAGCTGCTGGAAACTGCAGGGCTGGCACCCCCAGGCGGTTACCCGAGCTCCTCCTGCAGCCCGAACGGCTCCTCTCAGGTCTCCTCCGTAGCTCGCCCCCCAATAACCGAAGAGCATCGTCCCCTGCACACAGGGATTTCAGAGCTCCCCCAACACCGTGGCGGAGTACGGCCCGCTGCTACAGCTGAGGCATCGGCTCCGAATCCCACCGCAGAGGGGCTGAAGCCAGTATGAGGACAGGTTTTTCCCAAAAGTGACATCTTCAGATTTCATTTTGCAACAGGAAGGAATCCCTAGGAGACTTTTCCCCCACAGAGAAAAATCAAGCATGACAAAACCTTCCTGCAGTCAGCAATATTTCTTATGTATGCAGGGTTAATCCTAAGGATTGATGGAGGCAAAGTGAAGCTGCTACTGGTCTTTGGTGCAGTCCTGCACCATTGCAGGCAGCCTGGAGACTTTCCTTCTGGTAAGCTTGGTGCCCTTCATACGTCGTATATCCTTCAGGAATGGCTGTCCCCTCCCACTTTTAAGTTACAGCTAGGAAAAGTTATGGCTAGATATGGCTTTACCCTATATCTCGTTCAGGATAAACTCACATCATTTGCTACGTTGCACAGCTACCCACAGCCACGGAGCAGATTTTACTACTGCCAAGCAGCAAACGAAACCGAACGCTGAGCCCGCTTTGCTCATCCCAGAAATGAGCGAACACAAAAGTGAAGTAGTACTTAAACGTCAGCGGGTTCGGTTGCTGACCCCCAGGGATTTCACTCTGCCACATGCCAGAGTCACGCCACGGATCAGCAAGACGCATGAGCCACCACGGACAAAAGGCTCATTCAGAGCTCCAGCGCTGCATCTGCTGCTGCATTTAAAAGGAGGAGGGAGGGAGTCACAGTCCGAAGCGTTAGAAATATTGAAACTGCGTATGAGGGGAATCGAACCGTGAATGACTCTTGCCCTGCACAACGTAACGGCACGGGCAGCACGGGGACGCGCCGCAGTTACGTGAACACACGAGAGCAGAACGCAACTCGGGGCGGCGAAGGAAGGAGCGCAGCGGCGCGCGCCAGCCAGATGGCACCCTGAGCAAGGGTCTTGGCAGCTACTTCAGAAGAGGCAAAAAGCAGATGTTTCACAAAAGCTCACTTTCCAGGTTTATTAAGTAAAGTTAATTGAATTGTTTTCATTTTGTGGGGATTCCTTTCCGTCTAACCCGATGGGTTAGCAGAGTTGCACAGAATCACGGTTGGACTGTGATAACCCAAATACAACTTTGGCTCATCTCACCGCTGACACATATGGAATGACTTGGGGGCTATTACATGCTGTGTCTGCTTGAGGCAGGTACATGTACAGATCAGCACAAGTTGCAAATGATAGTTTACATCCTTTCAAAACAGAGCAGGGCATTCAGCAAATGCACTGCAATGAGAAGACATATGAAAAAGAAATTATACAGACTTGCAAATACATAAGAAGTTCAAGAGATGCAAGAAACCTCAAACACAAGAAATGTCAAGGGAGGAAAAAACCACTTAATTTCAGACACAATGTGTTCATCAAATGAAAACCCAGCTGTAATTTAAATTCCCTTCAAAATGGGAAACATACAGTAACGCAATTAATGAGAAACCAGGTCTCATCCTGGGAGAGATGCGTCCAAAAACACTGATGCACAAACAGGTTCAGAGTTCTAAGCAAAATGTCCCTGGGCATTGGTGTACTTGACTCTTGGAGCCAGAGCAAAGCAATTCATTACACTTGCTGGACTGCTGGGCCTACTGCTGGGTCGTGGTGGTGTAACAGCACGTAGGATTCCAGGTGTCAGAGAGAAGGCAGCACGCAAACTGCTGGTTACTGGGAGAAATGCCACGGGCCAGATCTCCCAGGGATTGACTAGAGTAAGGACACCTAATTCTGGTAGCCTGGCCTCCACTGCACACAACATTAGTGTAATGTTCTGCAACGTTCTTCAGTTCTTAGCTCACTCCTTTCTCAGCCTGAGTTGTTTCTGTCTTGCGCATGAGCACAACTGGCCGTGCAAAATGATCCAAAAAACAGAAGGGACAGGACCAAAGAAAACTGGCTGAACCTGGGGCTGGCTTTCAGCTCCTATTTCCAAATATCAGTTAAAGGTTGGAAATTTATCTACAAAAGAAATATTATAAGTGAAATAAAAAATGGCACCGTCCACAAAATTAAAAAAAAAAAAAAAAAGGGAAAAAAAGAAAAAATCT
>NW_010548644.1:4894-6382 GCF_000687285.1 Phaethon lepturus
GAAGAGGAAACAAAGCTAAAAAGTACTAGTCCACATTCTCTTAATAAGTTAAACTTACTTTCCCTCCCCCCGTCTACAAAAGGGGTAGAAGCAAAGGGGAAAAGAGGCTACTGAAAATTAAAAAAAAAAAAGAAAAAAAAAGAAAAAAAAGAAAGGAGAGAGAAGGAGAGAGAGCGCGCGCGAGAGAGAGAGCAGTCTGTGGTCAGAGGCTCAGAGCAGGGCCAAGTTCCTTTTAAGGGTTTAAAAGATGCAAAACAGTTCCTCAAAAGTTCCCTCTCTTCAACAGTTAGTTCAATGCTGTAGCCATAGAAACTCAAGTATATATTGGAGGAGAGATTCTTTCAGGCAGATCCACCGCCATCCGGAGAGCTGCTCAGCGTGTGTTAATCCTCAATGATTATGGGTTCATCATTCATGGGCTGGCGTAGCTGCACTGCCTGGATGGGCCGGAGGATAATAGGCTTGTAAGGGCGTCTGGCGGCTCGCTTGGCTTCAGAGGAGGAAAGCAGCTTGCGGATTTTCCTGCAGACAGTAAGGAAGAAAGGAACCGATTACAGAGACCAGAGGCTAAGGCGTTGGAGGTTTCTCGATTTCTCCAAGTGAAACCAGGCCTGAACACGCAGAGGCTGCTCTCTGACGGGATGGGCTGACGCTGTTTATTTCAGCAATGTCTTCCCTGGGGAACTTTTGTTTTCTGATTTATAAACCCACCAATGAAGAGGAAATTGCATTCTCTGTTCCAGAATCCTTCCTGCTGAGCAGAGGGCATTCTGGCCCAGCCTCATATAGGAGCAGGGTCTACTGCTGTAAATATAACACGTGAAATAGTTATCACAGCCAGTTTCCATACCACTAATATATTTTGATGCATGCAGACACATCGGTTGGATGTGCTGCAGGCAGCTTTGTGGGAATTGACAAAGCCAAGTTACAATCAAACCTCTTCTGGCAAGGTTGGTCCCTTTCCCTGCTAATCCACCTCTCTCGGAGCTCTCTGACATTCCCCAGCCCCAAGCAGGTGCACACAGCTGCCTCTTCAAAAGAAACGTGTCACCGCACAAGCCAGCACCATTTGGTCTCCCATGGAGCTACGCCTCAAGGCTGAGCTGCTGCAGGGGAGCTCCACGACAGCCATCGACCAGTGAACCGATACTGGAGCCTTCCCCTCTCCACTGGGAACGCTAACAGGGTGTCTCCCCCTCTTATTTCTCCTACACTGCATGTACACAACCTAGAAACAGGTAATATTCACATCTATTCACATTTGTTAAGAGTTTCCCTATGTGTTACAAGACTAGCAACAAGTCTTATCAGATGCAGGAAGCTGTTTTCCATATGGGGAGAAAGTAAGAGAGAGAATGGAGACAGAACACACTGAAATTTTAAAATTAGCAAAACAAGGCAGAAAGAGACAATAGTGTCAATACCAGGCCTAGAGCTAAAGGAAGTATCGGGGGGGGGGGGGGCAAGCGCAAAAGGCGGTATGAT
>NW_010548644.1:6413-12113 GCF_000687285.1 Phaethon lepturus
GGGGAACAATGCAAAATGTGCTATGTAATTAAAACACGGAATTCATTTCCAGAGGATGCTGTGGTGGTCAAAGGCATGTAGAGATTAGAAAGGCAAGTGATAAATATTCACAAGAGTAGTCTACCAGTACCCATTACACACAGCCTTCAGATCAGGAAGTGGGGTGACAAGGAGGAATAAGGAAGCACTGCCTACCCTTATAGGCTCCTACCTCAATGATTTTTTGACTTACCCCGAGACACAATCCTGCGCTACAGGAAGGGCAGCCATGTGGCTTTACAGTCCACAACTCAACCATCTATTTCCCAAAGATAATTTTTACAGTTTTGGTTACTCAAAATTGTTGGGGCCAAATTTTTCATTTAAAAAAAGAAGGGGGGAAAAAAAAAAAGAAAAAAGGTAAAAGACATTCATACAAGAAACGTGTCAAAATACTGCCCCCCAAATTTACTGTCCCCACCACCAGTACTTTCAAACCAACAACTTCAGCTGAAGGTTTTGAATCAGCTCTGGTGAGATTTGGTCATCTTTTCATTTGATCTTTTTTTTCCCCACTGAGCAGAGCAAGTTTGCTACATAGAGCTCACGCACACAGACACACTTTTTGTTTGCTCAGTGCCTGCATTTCTCCAGTGCCTTCTAAAGTTGGAAGGCCGTAGGGTGGGGAGAGAACAGGGTGGAAAAGTGATAGTGGGGAGAGAAAAAAATCAAAATCTTGATGTGATGTTTTTTCCAAGACTTGCTGAGCTGAAGTTGATCTACTTTTTAGCCAGTGAAGCTGCTCCTGGTTTCCACACGTGCTGAGACACGCTGCCATCAGAAACACATCTCATAGCAGTTCTAGATTCTGATCAGGTCACTCGCTACCTCCACTTGCATAAATTATAAATGGTGAATTCCTTACTGTGAGGCTTGAATTCAGAAACTTATTCCTTTCAATCGACCAACTTTTCAAACGGCTCCCTCAAAGCTATCCAGTTTTCTAGCACTATTCTCAACAGTGCCACACAAAAGGGGGAGGAGAGGGGGTGTAAAACTTTAGGAAAACCTACTTTCTGTGACTGAAAACACAGCATGACCCTCAGCTGGAGGATGATATGCAGATATTGCTGCTAGATTGATTGCCATGGAGCCAACACAAAGCTCAAATTGTTTCAAGAGCTCACAAACAAGTCTTACATTCTTGACACTGGAATGCAGCAGATGGTTCAGGGAATAGTTGGAGGTGAAATGCCCGACAGAAAACCCGTGCCACTTACAATGCTGCATCGCTCAGGCTTCCCTGCTTTTCAGCAGGCTGCCAAACATCTCTTTTCAGCACTCATCAGTCAGCTAAGCAGCAAGGCTGTCAGACAAAGCAGCCCATTATTTATTTATTTATTTTTAAAGTGGAAGAGATAAGGTCTTACTGAGCTGATGTCTATCACTGCGCTACGATTTCTGTGTTAAGAGATGTGCTGGTTGCTGTGGGACTGATCTTTCCTGCCTCAGTCAGCGGTTCTGCATGAGCAGATGATTCTGTGTGCCTACAGTAAAGCTGTTCTCATGACCAACATTGCACTTGATGAATATTCTCAGTGTTCTCTATAGATCAAAGGGCGAGACCTTATAGTAGCACTGAGACATTACTACCACAGACCTGCAGTATTTCTTGTGGCTTGGACAACAAAGATGTCAAGTGTTTTGTAGATGCAGGATTACAAAATAAGCCTTCAGCATCTAAGAACGGAAACAGTGGCTGTATACCTGCATTTGCAGCGGCACATGAGTTTGCCAGAGCCGAAGGTCTGTAACAGGATCCCAGTACCTCTTTACTGCTTCCCTTGAAAATTAAGATACTTCTCTCACTTTAGTTTCAATTATATAAAGTATCCCATGGCTTACTTTCACAGCATCTTGCAGGAACCAAAAAGGAGAAGGGAAAGACAAGGTAAAGATGTAACCTGGTGTGAAATGCACAGTTGCCTCAAAGGTGTCCATAGGAAAATGTCTGGCAAGAAAATTAATTGCATGTTTCTTTTGAGGGTGGAGGTGGGGGCACAGTTCCTGCACTGAAATCTGATGATTCAGTTGAATCAGATGAACATTGCCAGTCCTGGCTTGCCTATGAAGCCCATCTTTGATACTAGGCCCATTTGAAATGCTTTGCAGGCTAAGGAGGAGGTTGTGAATGTCAGGACTCTGACTATGCTGAACAAATGAATACTCAGAGTAGCACCAAATTTAGCAGTAGCAGAAGGGATGAAGTACTCAAAACTCCTGGCCTCCTTGGTCACTTGTAAGGGCTCAAGACATCCAGTAATTACCATGTTTCCAGGTACTGGAGGGAAAGGCGAGTGCTTCTCTGCCTGTTGGGGCGCTGATAGGGAAAGTCTTGGTAACTCCAGGCTTCAGACACAGACAAAAGCCAGAGAGCACCTCTGCTTGCAGAGAGGGCTGGCCAGCAGGGTTGCTGCTTTGCTCCGACCTTCTTTGAGGTTACCCAGGAGAGAGGCATCAACTTCTTGGGAGGAAACCACACCAGCATATGCCTCTATCTTTCTGAGCACAACCAGGAGCAGCCCTCCCTTCCTAGGATTAGCACAGTACTGGCAACATGAACGCAAAAGCTTTGCTTTAGTGATCAGGCCACATAGCTTCTATCTTTCTGTCAGCAGTCTGTAAACAGAGTTTAAAGTGAAACTCATGCAAGGAAAGTTTCTTCTACTATTTTTATCCTGTGGGCAGACTAACAAGAAGGACTAGCAGCAGCAGTGCCACCAGTGGAGGAAGATGGACACTGCAGGGCTAAATCTCACCACTACTGGTGGCAAATACAAACCACCAAAGAAGCGAGGCAACGCAGCCCCCAGAAACCCTCTGTGTCACTTGCAAATTTCAGTGCTCAGACATACGAGGAGACATTCTGACAGGTAATACAAGGGACTTCAGCAGGCAAGAGGGAACGCAGAACTCTATGCATAGGAGGCTCTGTTCCTCAGCATCACCCGTGCGCCAGAAGGCCCTTATCCTGTTACTGAGATGGCTGGGGTGGGACCTCCAAAGGCAATTATGGGTCTGAACCAGGTAAACTCGCCATTTCAGTAGTAGTCTTCCCCTTATTGCCCATCCCTTACAGGAACTGCTCTGGAAGAAGAAGAATCTGCTTTTTCTGGAATGCAAGTGCATGATTAGGCACATCAGACACGATTAGGTATATCGCAGCCTTCATCCAACCTCAACACTCCCAGTGGTGTCTGCATTCAGTTTGTAGCAACAGATCTGCTGAAGAGATCCCGGTCTAATCACAAATCTGTTGCAGCACCCACAAGGAACACAAACTGAAAGACCTCCCCTTAAATCCTCTGAAAAACCAAAGTTTCCTACCTGGTTTCTTCAGTGGCCATGTAAAAAACATCATCTGGTGCATCAATCCAGTTCATCCTCCTCCTTTTCACTGGAGGCATGGATCCACCACGAATTAATCGGACTTTTGTTGGGTATGATTTCCCATTGAGCAGCAAGTTTCGGCTTGGTCCCTAACGTGATACATAAAAAAGTACAATTATGGACTGCAACAAACCTGCAGTAGCACGTGATAAGCACTCAAAGGAAAAGAGAATTAAAGTTTTCACATCAGTTATTGAGAGTTTATGGTAAATATTTCCCCTCTTGCCCATGATTGAACACAGAATTCACATAAAAGCAGTTGTCCACAAGCAGTAGAAGTTAAGCACCTTCAATATACAACAGGACAGCAATACTCCAGCGACAGGACAAATAATAAATAGAAGGCATTACCAATAATCTGTTGCTTGTGTCTGAAAGATGACATCAAGTTCACAAGATTGAGCATAAGACCTAGATTTCAGCTACTACCATGAATCTAGAACAACTCTATTGACTTCAGGGAAGAAATTCTAGCTACCCGGCAAATCAAATATAAAAATCAGAATTTACAGTTGTTCTAATGTACCAAACTTACCCATATCCTTTTTGTTCTAGGAAGGTTAATATTTATTGATATATTAAATATGTTGTTGACAACAAACCTAGAACTACAAAGCTTAGCAGCTTTCATCATAAAAGCCTTTTAGCGTTTAACACCACAGATTTCCCATATATCATACATTTGCTTTCCAAATCAACACAGATATTTTCCAGACCCACAGTAGTCCCCTTCCACTAAACTGGAAAAATATGAGCTGTTAAGAGAGGTGCAGATGCAAGGGAGCAAAGGATTAAACTTCTGAAATGCAGCTGTCCTTGATCATTTGAAGTCCAGTTCTGCTGCCCCTCTTCTTGCTGATTAGCACACTGAGAATGCCACTGAAATCAGTAACACCGGACAGTCAGGAAAGATGCAAAGTCAGGGCCCAGAAAATTCAATATGCATCAATTAAAGCTGGTCAGAAAATACCCCATTAGAAATTTTATTCTGGTATTTCACAGGACATCTTCTGAGGTCAGACCATCTCCTCATATGCACCCAGGCTTCCCCTTCTGCCCACAAAATGGGAAACTGAGCATGCACATGAGGGATGTGTGGCCTGGGAGATCCACCTCAAAAGGAAAGGTGGGGACATGAGGTACTCAAGTCCTTAAATGTCAGGTTACGGCAAAAGCTCAATGAAATTTTAATGCTTTGACTTAGAAAGGGAAGACTTCAGTCTTGTCAACCAAGGAAAAAAACACAACAAAACCCTGCGTCTATCTCATTTTTTTCTGAGGAGAAAACAAAAAATGATCGATGACTTTTTTTTTGACCAGCCTTAATCAACTGTGCCACCAAGATCTGCTTCTTGTAGAAAATTAGGGCTTTAGAGCTAAACAAACAAAATCCCACCTTTTAAAATTCCAAGCTCTTTAAAGCTGTTATATACAATTGCAATAACCATTTAATTTCTTAGTTGCCTAGCTCCATGTTATAAAAGACAACTTCGGCACCACAGCAGACCACTGAAATACTGCAAGAATCGCTTTTATATTTGAGGTTTATTAAGGAAAAGGTTTCAAATAAAACGCTTTTCTGTTGTTTTTTGACCCCCTCCAGATTTCTCCAAGAAAATCTTTTCATTAGTTTTGCGAAGATATTTTCTCCGCACGTGCTACATACACAGAACAACTCTGGAGGAAGCTCTTGGAAATACCTAGAAGGGGCAACCTGTGCTTCCAGGTTGCCTCTTCTCTACCTGCACAGAGTAATCGTTTCAAATGCTACATCCTGAAAGGTGAACCTTTAATTTTCAGTTCAGTAGCATGCTTTATCAAACAACCAGAAATCAAGGCAGTTCAAGGGGTTTCACCCTGAAACACCTAAAAAGTGTTAGGTCATCACAGATTTCTCCCACTGCACTGAGTTGGTTTATTCAGCAGACACAAACAAGTAGCCAGTCTCCTCAGTGACAAGAAATGAAGCTGGATTCAAGGAGGAATACAATTTACCACTTCATATCAGATGCTCCAGTAACAAACCAAATGAATGCTTCGTTATTACAAGCAGACTAGCATGCTCAAGTTATAGCCTACCCTCATGATACTGCACACTATCCGAGAGCATTATTAGATTTAATAATGCTTCTGATCACCATTCGGTGACCATCAGTCATACCTGCTGCTGACTGACCCATGTCAGAGTGACTCTACTGACACCAATATGTCATGGCAGTTCACCTAATGAGGAAAGCTCCACTTTATTAACACCGGAAGATCATTTTCGGG